>NC_057794.1:96780225-96785225 GCF_018294505.1 Triticum aestivum
TTCTCCAAAAAGAAGAAGCAAAGAATCACCACCAAGAGAGAGAAGGAGTAGAGATGATCGTTATGAACGAAGATACTCACGGAGAAGCAAGGATTCGGAAAGGAAGGAAAAATCATCAAGGAGCTACACAAAACGAAGACATCAAGCTCATGTTGGTGAATGGGTATCCGGCTCCGACTCCGACAGCCACTCCGAGAGAAGTTATCACTCCGACTCCGAAGATACTCAAGATGAAGGTGTTGCCGGTCTAGCACTTGTGTCAACCAACTCCTACGACATATTTGACTCACCAAATGAAGGAATTGGAAGATGCTTCATGGCCAAAGGTCCTAAGGTAACACACCCCGAGTATGTTGATTTCAATAGTGATGAAGATGACTTGTTAGGTGATGATTTGCTTGTTGACAACTCTAGTGATGAATACTATGATGAAACGTCAATTAATCATGCTAATCAAGATAAAACGAATGACAATGATAAGGAGAAGATTGAGGCTCTAACTAAAGAACTAAACACTCTTAAGTTAGCTCATGAAACTATCTTCGAAGATCATCGAGAACTTTTAAGAGCTCATGAGAAATTACGCTTTGAAAAGCTCAATCTTGAGCAAGAGCATGAGTTCTTAAAAGCAATCAATGATGATCTCCGCAAGAAAAGTTCTCCTTACATTGCCAAGCGTTTACTCTTATCCACTTACATGCCTCAAGTCAAGTCTAGTAACAAGAACAAGAAAGATTCTTCCTCTAGCAGTAACAATGATCATGCTAAATCCAATATTGTTGCTTCTAGTAGTTCTCTTGATTCCACTAATGATTCTCTTAGCCAAGTTACACTTGAGCAAGAAAATAGCTTATTGAAGGGAATTATAGAGAAAGGAGTGTACAAAAGCCTTGCCGGGAGTAAGCAATTCGAGGAAATTGTGCGCAAGCAAGGAATGCACCGGAAGAATCAAGGTGTTGGTTTTGAACGAAAGTTCAATGCCAATGGAGTTGAGTGGGAAGAAGATCAATACCCCAAGACAAAGTTTGTTCCTCAACAAGAAAAGTATGATACTTCTTTCAAGGGGACACAAGCTCAAGATGATCTTCCACCACAAGACTACAAGCAAAAAGGCAAGGACAAGCTTCAAGAGGAAATTGATGCATTTGAAGAAGCTCCTAAGACCTTAGTCAAGTGGATTCCCAAGACTACTTCAAGTTCCACTTCATCAAGTACGACTACAACTCCAAGGATTCCCATCAAGATGGTGTGGATCCAAAAGAAGAAGAACTAGAGAGTTCTTGAGGGTGACTCCGCCAACATACTTCACTCTTATCATTTTGGCAAGAACAAGTGCAATCAACTTCCACATCTTGCACTAGTTCAAGGAGTCACAAACCCTCTTGTTGGTAAGACAAGGGACAAGGTAACCTAAAAGTTTTCATGGACATCATCTTGTGTGTGCATCACTCTATGTCTATGGATATCCTTGTTTGTTCCTTGCGGGACTAACCCATGTAGGTATTGAAAGTGCAATTCACTCAAATGGATAGCTCCAAGTGATCTACATCAACATTGAGCATCCACATCTTCAACATCTACATGAAGTCATCATCGACAAAACCCGAGGTTAGTTCATCCCTCTAAGGGGGGATATCACATCTAGGGGGAGCTTTACTCTAAGACTTGAGCTAAAGCAACTCTAAAGATGTGAACACAACAATGCTTTATGTAAAAGTGGTAACCCCACTTGAGCTTAAACGATGAGTATGACCTATGATCAAGTGTTCTCACTTGACTCCTAAGTCAATATACTCATATATAGATGACCTTGTCATCGCAAATTGCTTGGTAGATGCTAGAATTGGTTGTGCATGCCTTGTCACATATTTCATTTGCCATCTTATTGTGTGAGCATGCTGGTTGCATATTTTACTCATTCGAGGACATCCACTTGTTGTTTTGATTGTTCGGTTTTATTTCCTTTTGCCAAGTGGATGGACAAGAATGCCTAAGAACCTCCTCTAGCTATCTATGCTTTTCTCGTCTCAAACTCTATTCATGCTACATCACAAAATTTGATCAAGTCAGATTCGAACCACTCTGTGTGAGGAGCGCTCGGAGTCCCCGATTCGTCATAGACTTAAACTTCCAAAACCTCTTTATGATTCTCGGTCTGACCGATACCCCACTTTCGGTCCTACCGAGATCATTAAGTTGATCTATGTTTTCGATCTCGGTGCAACCGATTTGAACCTTTCGGTCACACCGAGTTGCAACAACTGTATACAGTTTTGCATCTCGGTGCCACCGAGTTGTTCCACTCAGTCACACCGACAGGGTCGGGCTATATATAGTCACGAGCAAAAATTTGGAAATTTCTCCGAACCCCTTCGCCCGCGCGATAGCCTGCTCTGCCAACTTGGTCTCCAGATCGTCTCCTCGCCGCCAGCCGCCTCCAGTCGCTGGTCTCCGTCGCCGTCAACAGAAATTCAACCCCGCCGTTGCCGCCGTAGCGAGTCTCCGCCGAACTAGGGTATGGACTCGATCTTTGTGCTATTCCCCAATCCGATTCTTAGCACATTGTGATCATCATGATTCTTGCCACGTTTGTTAAACTTCTATCCAGTCAATGAACTCGTAGATTAGGTTTAATTTGAAAATTTTAGGGTTAGGTTTCCGCCAAAACCATCTCGGACCCACCGAGTTGAAAAACTCGGTCCCACCGATTTGGCTTATGCCATTGCACAAGTGAGACTCGGTCTGACCGAGAATTACTTATTGGTGTGACCGATTTTGGAACTCTGTGAAACCCTAGCAGTCTCGGTGCCACCAAACTATGACTCGGTCTTACCGAGTTCACTAGTTTAGGTGCCAAAAGTGCTTCGGTATCACCGAGTTTAGAAATCGGTAGATCCGAGATGCTTTCAGTGGGAAACTAAAACTAAGTTTTTGGATCATTCTTTTGCAAAAATCTCTGCATTTTGTGATGCTCATCTATTCTACCTCATCTATAAACTATTCACAGGGTCAGCAGTCAGCTTGTTCATCATGTCAAACCAAAGTGATAGCCAGAACATGTCAGAAGAGCAAGTGCAGATGAGTGAGGGCACTAGTCCCTCCAGTTCTTCAGATGATGGTAGCAGAAGTACTCCTAGCAATCTGCCTAAAGCTGCCACCAGACAGAGAAAGAAGAGAACTTCAGATTCTGAGGATGAAGATTATGTGGCAGAGGAAGAGGAAGCCACATCAAAGAGAGTTGAGCCAGCACAGGGCACAAAGCCAGGCTTAAAGATCAAAAGCCAGCAGGTAGGCAGCCTATGCCAAAGGCCAGAGTTTCAACTCAGATTCCTGAAAAGCCTGCACCCGTAGAGCCAGTTGCTGCTGAAGGCAAGAAAAGAAAGGAAAGGGTCAAGAAGACCGTAGCCAAAGTGCTTGGAAAGGCTTCCATTATGGAAGATGAGGATGAAGAAGAAGAGGTTGCTGCACCAGCACCTAAGGCACCCAAGCTGATGGGTGATGCCATAAGATCAGGGTCAACTGCTTCTAAGGCCAAGCCAGCTCCAAAGCCAAAGCCAAAGAGGAATACAAGAAGCATCCCAGCTGCTGAGAAGAACAAGGCCCCAGTGCCTGACATTGCTGAAGAAGAAGAAGGTCAAGTTCTCAGAAAACTCAAGCCCAAGATCCCAGACCACAATGATGCTCATCTTGTGGCTGAGGACATGAAGCTCAGAAGAGATTCAGGGCTTAGGAAGTGGAGAGAAGCAGACCCGTATGCTTCAAGGAGAAGAACTGCTGTGGATTACAGGTTTCACACCAAGGAACATCAAGATTTCTATGAGACAGTTTTGTTGGACAAGAAGCCAATTGTATGTGATATGAGATGGGTCGACTGGGAATACATCAAGGAAAATGAGGAACACTACCCTGGAGTGCAGGACAGCTTCAAGGCATGTGGAGTAGAGGACTTTGTTGGGCAGGAGCTCACAAAGTGGAATGAGGAGCTTATCATGCAGTTCTACTCCACAGCCCATTTTTATCCAGATGGTAGGATAACTTGGATGTCTGAAGGTACGAGGTACCAATCTACAGTTGCTGAATGGGCTCAGCTGATCAATGCCCCAGAAGAGCAGGAAGATGACTTGGATGTATATGCCAAGAAGAAGATGGACCACAACTCTATGTCCAACATGTATAAGGAAATTCCAAACGAGGCACTTGATACTTTCAAGTTTGGGTCTGTGCATTATCTTCTGTCAGGGATGCCAACCATTAACTGGATCCTTAGGCACACTCTGTTGCCCAAGTCAGGTGATCACAAGATGATCAGAGGCCATGCAATCAATTTGCTTCATGTATTTGACGTACCTCAGAAATTCAAGGTCATGAGCCTCATGGTAGAGACCATTAAGAGGACAACAGTTGATCAGAAGAGGAGCTGTGGTTATGCCCCTCAGATCCAGGAGCTCATTAACTCCAAGATGGGCACATGCATATACTTGTTGGACAAGGAACATCTGCCCATTCATCCAGATTTTGAAGATAATCAGGTTGTCATGCATGAGAATGAACCATCGTCCGTTCAAGCACAAGCAAAGAAGGAGAAGGCAAGGAAGGAGAAAGCTACCAAGATGCCAACTCAAGAGGAGGCATCTAAGTATTTCCTGAAAACCAAACAAGAGCAGCTTGGTTACTTGATTGCATCCACCCCGCGGATTGAGCAAGGATTAGCTACCCTAACTCAGAACCAGGCAAGCTTAGAGAGGATCATGGAACAAAAGTTCTATGACTTGGATGTCAAAGTGACAGAGATTCAGACTGCAGTGGAGCAGCTCCAGGATGACATGCTGGAGAGGAGAGGCAAGACTACAACTGATGCCTTTTCCAGAGTGCCACGAGGTCCGAGGTCGTCTGCAATGCCAGTTACTGACCCCAGAGCCACCACGTCTGCACCAGCTACAGCCTCAGTTCCACCAGCTCCAGCGTCCACTTTAGCCTCGACTCCGACCACGTCTACAGAA
>NC_057794.1:96790225-96845225 GCF_018294505.1 Triticum aestivum
AACTAACGTTATGGGCCGTTAGTGGTGGTTCATTGCCTATAGTGTTGTAATCCGGAATCCAAGTTTTGTGATAACCGTGTTGTTTACTTTCAGTGTTGTTTATTATTCACAGCTGGATTGAGCTCAGTTGAGAGTGTCATGCTCTGTCAATATCTGTTGCAGGAGTAGTCATTCTCTGTTACTAGAGTTGTCAATCTCAGATGCAGGAGTTGTCAGTTGCAGCCATTCTCACCGTGTCAAGCTTGTGACTTGCGTTGTATCAGGTTGGTAACAGCTTGTATCTCGATAGGACTGAATGTAGCCAGGAGTTGTCTTAGGTTAGTCTAATGTGCCAAAACGTTAGTCAAACCACCTAGGTTGTGTTTGTTCTGGAGAGTTCAGCTAGTCCGAGTGATCTGGGTTATCCTACGTTTTATCCCTATTTCGATCTTTTTTTCGACTATAGGGGTTTTGTAGCAGCCCAGCAGCATCCGTGTGACAGAGAGTCATATTAAGGATATAATAATGCTTTCCCCTTGAACCCCTTGCAGAAAAAGTAGGAAAATGGACTAAAATTGTTGGATAAGTGGATTTGCAGTATCTCAACAATCAGAACAGCGAATATTCCATCATCCAAACTAAGCTTCCTCAGATCCTAACCCATTGGTCATTATCGAGCCTCGTGACTCCGGTTGTGTTGATATCTTCGTATTACCTGTTATCATTCTATCTATCTGGTTATTGCTTTATGTGTTGGTTGGTATTTCACTATTTAAGTAGTATAGTTACTGATTCTATTGACTGAAGGATTGCTATTGCTGACATCTTCTGTGATGGAAGCCGAGGGAAAGGCCACCAAGAGATTCGGGTGGGTCGGCCTTCTATATTACCTAGTCGCCCGTTACGATATTCCTTTACGAGAATAGCCTACTTTCACTTCTAAAGTGCCTTTTTTTCAACAACTCAATAGAACTTTTTTCTTTTTTCATATTATGTTATTTGCACTTTGGATTTTCCTCTCTCGCTCCTGGACTCTTGTTTAGCTTGTTAGAGGGAATGATCCGCCCGGGGATCCGGGTTTTTTCCTTCCTACGATGAAGGTGCCTTAAACCAAATGAATATCTCAAGCACTCGAGTAAGCTGTGGATGCACATTGAGGACGAAGGGAACGCGCTTCTGTCCTTCTGTCATTGGACTGATCATTTCTTTTGGCTTTCTAGGCCATAGATTAGTGAACTTTCTCTTCTAATGAAATAGATCTTTCAAGTTTTCGTATGAGTCTACTAGTCATAGGTTTCTATTTTGTTAGTTCTACCAGAGATAGGTATGGAAGCCACTATGAGTATATATCCAGGTATGCTTCTAACTTCACCTCACGCCATAAATGGAATCCCTATCATGAGCGCAACTGTATTTACAAGTTCAGTAGCCTGAGTGAGCTTTCTCCTCAATATGGATGTGGTGATTGTTCATAAACTCCTTGAAAATCAGACAGACTTATTATCAGTGCTCCAAGCTCCATGTGTTCTAGGGCTAAGACTACGTTGGTGTAGGCTCCCCTTATCCTTCCTCTGGCATTCGCCGATCGATTTCTAAATGAGTGGAATTTCGATTCTCTAACTGCTCAAATAGCAATGGTTTCCTATTCTGCATTGACCCTAGGATTGGCGGCTTGGCTTAAAGAATATGGGATTCTCTTTCCGGTGGAAAATTGCATCTGAAAATGAGACTGAGACCTACTTTTCAAATTGTCAGAGGCTATGAGATCCACTTTCTTTTGGAAAGGAGAAGGGAGAAGCAGCATTTCAACTGTGTGAGGATGGACTCTAGACCCACTCGTTCTGATTCTGTGATTGTAATTTCTCAAAATGGATCATAAAGTTGATCCTGTTTACTAACTCACTCTCGAAGTAGAAGTACCGGACCAGGTAACCAGAAGATAAGGCCACTCGGCAAGACTGGACTAGTTTAACACGGCTATCTAGTGGAACACTATATATATAGGACTTGTAGAGCTTGAAAAAGCTTGTTTTGGTCTTTTTTTTTCTCTTTTCTGGGCACTGAACTTCATAGACAGACTTACCAACTGATGAGTCAAAGTAGCAAATTTCTTCTTCCTGGGAGGGGCGGACTCTACGTTGGTAGATCGAACTTTCATTTCTTCCTTCCATTTCATCTGTTCAAGTAGTCTCCTTTTCAAGTAGATACGCTTTGATACCAGACTGGTGTGCATTCTATGCTTACCCAGCGAGTGAAGGAGCGAGCCAATTCCTCTGTTCTGGTAGAGCCAATTCCTTTGAAGAATTGTTTACTTTCTTGTCTTTCCTCCAGCGAACAGAGTGGAAGACCAGGTATCTTCGTAGTTGGCTCTGGAATGATTGCTTGTAGGATTTCATATTTTCCAGTGATCAGCTTAGTTGGAAGAGATAGATAGGAGAAGCGAATGCCAGATGCGCGGTGTGCCAATCAATCCAATTTCGTGAGATCGAGTCAAGATAAGAAGGAAAAATTCTTTGGAGTAAAGTCGCCTGGAAGAAAGAATAGGAATTGATCTAGCTATAGTATAGATAGAGTGTCAGATGAAATGCTTGACAAGGCAAGGAAACAGAACTTCCACATCCTCTGTTCACACTACCTGGATTGGAATTGGTTCTATCGAGATATACTGACTTGAAACAGGAATTTCTTGGTAACTGCTGCTTCTTTGAAGCAAGTGCTTTCGGGTTGGCTCTTCTGATATGTGTATTTGCTACCCATACGGAACAATTTCATTGATGAAAGATGGATGGCTATTCTCCACATTTGCCAGCATAGTGCACTTCTATTTCGTGATTCCTTTCTTTCTGTCGCCATTTGAAAATGGTTTTCTCCTCCTGGTTTTAGTCACACACGTCTTTTCCACCTAGGAAGGATGCCCCTACGATCATTCCATGCTCTGCCTTCGCCCGAGCGGTCCCCAGGGAAGGAAGCCAATAATGGGAGTGTCAGGGAGGAACTTCATTAATGAAAGGATTTGCACTGCCCCACCGTGCCGCAGGGACGAACTTCAATAGCCCATCATAGCACTCTCAGTCAGGGGGTTAGGGAACTCTTGAAGATATCGATAGAATGACATTTCTTTTTCATAAGTTTCAGTGGACGCAGAGCCAACAAGTGCAGTTTTTCAGCGTAAGGTCAGGTTACAGAAAGGCCTATTTTGATAAGCAAGGCATTGCAAACAAATAGGTAGAGCAGAGAGCTAACCTAAGGAGCGAGCTTGTTGTAGTTGGTCTAAAGGGGGAAATAAAGGACTGTCCCGCTACTACTTCCTTGATTCCCGGGAAAGAAGGAAGACCGAGGGTAACTAAATTTTCCTTCTGAAAAATCTATATCCCAGCTCGTTTTCATCGAGCCTTCCTCCCGTTTGGAGTATAGCCAAGTGGTAAGGCATCGGTTTTTGGTACCGGCATGCAAAGGTTCGAATCCTTTTACTCCAGAGCATACTTATTCTAGAAAATAGAAAAAGAAAAAGAAAGTCTCATCCCTAATAAATAAATGAAAGTAGATTTACATTATTTTTGTATTTCTAGGGGGAATGTTGAGGCAAACTTACGATGCTGACAAGCTGGTTAGGTGCCGAGTTGGATTAGACATTGCAGGTTTCAGTTTAAGAATTGGGAAGAGGTTAAGAACCTAGTGGAATCCACTGCGAGGGGAAGTGCTGAAGTGAAGAAAAGCCCCAATTTTTGAGAGGATTGCATAATTGGAGAGTAGAATTGGAGCAAAGCCGTGATCTGGTAGGCGACTGGTACAAGTGCTAGACTGGAGCTAGACAAGAAGCGTTGAGCAGGAACTTGAGCAATTCCAGAAACCTTAGAAGAAACTGGATATGTGGCAACAAGAAGGGCTTAGCCAGAATCTTGAAACAGGTATGATACCGGTACATATCAGCCTGATGTGATGTACTTGAATTCATTCATGTTCTGTGGAGTCTTTCTTTTAATATTCTTATTTTTTCTCAGTTTAATTAGGAAGCAAATGCGATTTCAAGATGAACTCAACCTCGAAAAGTAATTCAATTAGCTGTGCAGTTAGCCCTTCTATCTTTAATAATTGGTTGAAATGGATATTGCCTGTCACTTGAAAATAAGGTTGTTTCATTTAGAATTCAGCAAGTTTCTTAGAAAATTGTTGTTAAACAGGTTGACGTTCCACTGGGAATGGAATAACAAAGGCTTTTGGCAGTTTGTGGATCGAGATGTGATTCTCTTTTTGAGTAATAGTTTCTTTCATTTGGTGTGCTCTTCCTAGAACCGGTAATAGGAAAAATTTGGTGCATTCTACTTTGCTGTTATGGTATTTACAATCCTTGAATTTTTTGAACCTGACTCTCATTATCTGTCTTCATGGTCTTGAGGGTATTTTGGATATCGTGGAGGTAACTGACGATGAATTCGTCTCTTGCCTCACCGATCTGAACACGGAGTTTCCGAAGCTACAAGAGTGCTTGGTTAAACGGTGCCATTAAGTTTCAACTATCTTTAACCTTACTACTTCAAGTGCAATTATCAACTCCTTGCAAAATTGTTGGCTTTATCATCTACAAAAGGCAACTCTGGTATGAAAGGAAATAGATAATTAGGTTCCACTCACTACATCAACTAAAGCAACTGCATCTGGAGCACTTACCAGGGAAAATCGAATAAATAATGACATAGTACGAGGGGATTTTTTTCTCACTATTGCCATCCTGTGTTCAGTTCCCATTTCATAGTAGGAGACAGACTCAAAGTCAATAGATTCCTGTCCTTTTGTATAGAAATAGGCTTGGTCAAGTGCTTAAAAAAGAGGTGACCCGAATGATTTCAATGAATTGCTATTTGGTCAGATTGGAACAATTGGATTCGAAAGGAAAGAAAGACTGTGAACAAAGAGGGCCGCCCATGATCGATTGGATTCGGCAAAGAAAGTAGAGGGCCCGCCCGTGTCACCACCAGTCCACCGAACCAGCTGTAGATCGCTAACTCTCTTGTCGACGCCCGAAACTTATGTATGAGTTAAGAATGAATTGTTCCCGAGTAGAGAGGGCAGGATAAGGATTCAGTAAGAAGGAGAGTCTACTTATGGAAATGCCATCCTCTCTTTCCTCAATAACGGAGTGACTAGCTACCCCGACTTTTTATTCCAGTTCCATTCTTACTGGTGCAGGAGTCCAAAGTGCATCTTCCAACTCCCTAACTGCGTCTTCCATGAAGTTCGAGAGACCCCTCACATGCCGCTGCCCATGAGACTCGCCTTTATACACTTTGCACACCGCTTCGACTAGACCCCGCTACTACCTCGTATCCAAATACCTGCGATCTAGCTCATTCTTTTTTAAGCCCTGCAAGCCTAATAGAACCTTGTTTCCTGGGCCAAGTCAGCCTATAAGTAAGTAGGGCTGAAGACAATTTGTTTGTTAGTTTTTCAATCTTCTTCCTTCTATGCTTAGAGTAAGTGGAAATGACCTCCTTGATCAGCAAGTAAGCGAGCGGTAGTTCAGTCTCCGACAAGTGAGGCCGAATAGCCCCAGGTGTCCTTTTCCTTCTAAACTAGCTGCTCTCGCTTGACTCTTCTAGTGAGCAAGCAAACTGGTCAGGGAACAGGGTCGGATCAAAGTAAGGAATGGGAATAGCACTCACTCGTTGAAGGTAAGCCAGAAACAGGGGTTGTCCTCTCCCTTACTTAAGTCCTAGTCCATCTTTTCGTGCCCCAAAGGGGAAGTCAAGCAATAATGAGGGAACTTGACCCACACCTGACGAAAGAGTTTGGTAGCTCGAAGGAAGCAGAAGCAAAACCTGCTTTCTTTCTGTCCCAACCTCCAAGGGTTCCTCCCTGTATGACATAGTCCATTGGATTGGGGCAATGGTACGCACCTATGTTTGGTGTCCCCTCTCTCACTTCCTCATCAGATCCTGGTCCCAAAGGGCAATACATTGAGTCGGAAAGACGGGGGGCTTTCATAAATTCCATTCTATAGCCGAACTAGCCCCTGGATCAGCTCTCATAGTGGGAGAATCAGAGTCAAGTTAGGCGCAAAAGAGGGGGTTGACATCATTCGCCATGATTGGATCAATCAGACTCCCCCACAGGAAATGCCAAGGGGCGCCCTTTCTCATTATCATCTACCGCCCATTTCTTCATCATCTGCTGCTGCCTTAAGTGCGTAAAGTAGGCTCAGCTTCTTAGGTTTCTAAATATCTTGTAGTAGCCGAAGGTAGTCCAGTCCGCTTGTTAGATTGAATTGAATCTTATATAACCTACGTAGCTAAAGAGAAAATCATAATAGTCTAACTGGACCTCTCAAAGGTATAAATAAGTAGGCATTAGTCTTACTGGTTTCGGTCTTTTTCTTTTTTTGTTATGATGCCCACATTTCATACTTCTCAATTCTTATTTATTCAAGGGTTCGTATGTACTGAGTGACTCTAGGTCTATTCAGATGCAGCTTCAAGAGAGCTTTATTCGGCCTTTGTATGCCCGTCTTCCCTTCCTGTCTATCTCCTTCGGTCAGGTAGTTCTGCTTCCGATGCCGGAGGAGCAGGGTGGGATAGAAGGGTAGTTTCTGAGTTCGAGATGTCTGAGCTTGGAGGTTCCGCTTCTCTAATGTGATAATAAAGCAACAAGCAACGCCGCTCCCGTGCGCTCATCCCTTGCTTGTTCTTGAGCGCTAGTCATTCATCCCTAGCTGGGTTCTTGGGATATCTTGATTCTCTTTATGATGATGTAAGGGTCAGCAACAATGAAGAAGGAATCGATTAGAAGTTCGCGCCAATCGATATTCTATAGGAGTAGGAGGTAGCGCGAATCCCCTCTTTCTTCGTTTAGAAGAGTGCTGGACCTCCACAACATCAAACCATAGAACACAGCTCCTTTCGGTCGAACCCTAGGAAAGACGACTTTACCTTTTTCGTAGATAGTCTGAGTTCGAGCTACTGTAGTCTCCCCCGTTGACCTTCTTTTTTAGATAGAATCCTCAATGAGTGGAAAGGACTCCCAAACTTGCTCCACAGTACTATACCATACAGAGCCGCGCCCTTGTGATATGATAAGAAGAAAAGGGGCCAGGCCGCCCTCTTTTCTTTTCCGCACCAAGCCTTCTTGTAAAATCGGGTGTATAGCTCAGTTGGTAGAGCATTGGGCTTTTAACCTAATGGTCGCAGGTTCAAGTCCTGCTATACCCAAAACAAAAAAAACCACTCTTGTATTCGTAAGGATGCATAGTAGCCTTCAAAGAGCACTCTTTGGCCTTGAGAAAAGCCCCTTTCTCATCAACATCTCGACTTCGCTCGTTGTTTGAGGTAAGTATAAAGGAGATCAGACTGGCTCGGTCATTGATAGGCCGGCCTTCTCCTTATTCATTGGATAGGGCGCGGGGGAAAGTCAAGTCAAGCACTAGTTAGTTGGGGTGGGACGCACCAAAGCAGCATTCGTTGCACTAGCGCCTTATCTTTTGAAGCTAAACAGAGGCTCGAAAGACGGAGTACGTCTGAAGTCGTTGGCTGCCTTTTTGTAGTGCGCAAGTCAGAATGAACTTCTTCTGTTCTGCGAATCTACTAACGAGAACTGCCATACAGTCCTATCTTTTTTTAAGAAAGATCGTAGATGAACGTTTAGTTTCGTTACCTAAGTAGTTGAGCAATTCATTCCAAGGTAAACAAAGAGGTATTTCCTTTTCTCGTTTAGTCCTTCTCTCCTTCCATCCCAGTAGGCCTATTCATGCTTTTTTGCTATCCATCTTGATCAAATAGAAGAAGGGGAAATTCAGACTAGGCAAAACACCTCAAAAAGTGAAAAAAAAGATAAAACAACTTTCTTATTGTCAAGTAGTAAACCATAGTTCTCATCCTAGGAAACCATATCGATCATCGGTTCAGAGCTCCCAACTACGAAGCTCTTTTCTAGAGCGAGTCAACAATTCGTGGATCCATGGTTTGGATGAAGCTATGTACCCGGGTAGAGATGATTTGTCTCAAAGATGTTCCGCTCATCCAAGAATCTGAAACTTCATCTACATAAACTCATAAAAAGCCCTTTCCTTTCTTTTCTTGACTTAAAAAGGTAATCAATCCTTTCTTTTCATCTTTTATCAAGTCTTCCTCTTCCTGATTGAGTCAATCAGGGATAGAAATTCGGATCAACTATGAGGAGTAGGGCTGCTGGGAAAGTGAATGAACTCTGTTCTAGGCATTTCCAATAAGTTCAGTGAAGTCAGGGCGAAGCCTTTTTTGAGAGGGAAAATACACTCCCAATGATATTCCATGATGGAAGGAATGAGTGGAAGATTTACTGGAGGAAAAAAATACGATACTTTTCTAGTCATATGTAGGGCTACCTATCTAGTTTCGTGCTTCGGGCGTACCAGATTCAATAGGCTAGGTTATAGCTGACAGATTTCTTTAAGAACTAGCCGCCTATAAGCCTCGCTAGTAGTATTCCTGCCCAGTGCCGGAGTAGTGACTCACAAGGTAAGTTCTCCTCGATGCATTTCCAACACTCTCTTTTTCTACGTACACTTGTGATTCCTCAGTAGGTAGGGACAACGTTCGAGATCTCATCCGACCGTCTATTTCTCACTGATTGGGAGATTGGATTGGAATCCGAGGAGAACTGATTGGATGTCATGGAACGAATGGGGCACTATGTTGGTTACCCACTGCTAGCCTAGAAGAGATTTCTCTATTTGTTGAAAGTGGAAAGGAGTCATATTTGAATCGGAAAGTTGGGCTCGTTCACTCACACCTTTCTTTGATTATCGATGACTTGGCTTCTTGCTCAAGTAAGCACCCGGCATACCAATTCATTATCCTTGGGGCTCGGCTCGCTCCTTCCTATCTACGTTATTCTTTCTTTGTTACTCTCGTAATGACGTTCCGAAAGAAATCAAGGTTACTAGGTCACAGCTCTGATTCTTCTTCCCTTATTGAACCTTCCCGCAAGAAATCAGTGGAAGTGGGTCCACCCCTACAACTCATCAAATCTGCCTTCTTTTCTGTTCTGCGCTGTACATATTCTCAAGTTATGAGAAAGAATGGATTTGAATGCAATTTTGAATTAAAAAAATAAACGAATGAAGAATATTTTTACCTCTTATGTGATAAGCAATCAAAGCATTTGAACTGCTCAATGAACAATAAAGAAAGAGCTAAGGTAAAAAAGTATATGTGTTACTAATAGTAAACCCATTTTATTTTGAGTTTGCTTTTAGCTGAACATGTTATAACTACAAATGAGGTGAGGCTTGATTAGGTGGCTTTGCAAGAACTAGGGAGGAACACAAGTTATGTACTTTAGGCTAAACATATGAATTTAGAAGATCAACTTTTCCAATTGGACATAAACAAAAGCAACCAATAATATATATATATATATATATATATAAACTTCCATAATATTTTCTCTATGGTGAAGTAATTTCATCGATAACCACTAAACGATTAAGTAGCGATGTATGCAAAGCTAGACAACGAATATTTCATAATACACTCGTTCTGCATATCTTTAGGATAAAAGAAAAAACTGCGAAAAAATCCATTTTCCTAAATAAAAAGATCAAGAAATCTATTTTGTATGGTTCTTATTTCGTTGAAAACGTTTCCATGAGACTTTCTTTCATTGAAGAAGTCCATGACTTGTTCTAGGTGATATGAGGTTGAACAGGCTTTAGAAAAAATGCAAAGAAGGGTACATGAGGGTGGAATAAAAATCAAAAAGATGACCCCTTCTTTCTTCCTGAGCATTACCGATAAATATTCATTCTTTATACGTTAGGTTGGGTTTCAGATGTATATCATTTATTATATGAAACCAAAAAGAAGAAATGACAAGAAAGTTGTATATAGATGGAGGAATAAATTATGATGTGGAAAACAAGGCAGGGGTTCAAATCCTGTCATCCCTACCTATTACTTCTCCTATGGGCAGTAACGAGGGATCAATTGAGATCGATTCAAATTGGACAAAATTCAGAGTTTCATTTTTCTATATGCATGCGGTACAAAAATCATCCTTTTCTTTACTGCTTTATCTCCCGGAAAGCGCTCTTAGTTCAGTTCGGTAGAACGTGTGTCTCCAAAACCCAATGTCGTAGGTTCAAATCCTACAGAGCGTGATTCTGTTCTTGTTATGTCGAATCCAAAAAAAGAACTTATATAAATATAAGAAAATGAGACAGTAATGAGGTCCATATCGTCATCGTAATAAAAGGAAAGATCTGCAAGCATTCTTTATGGGAGTCGGGGCTTTCTGATTTGAAGTTGTTGGAAAAGAAAGGACTCAGCTTCCGCAAAAGTGATCGATGGAGAAGCTCAAAAGTCTCAATCCACCACTAGCTATCATTCAAGTTTGCACTTTTCGAGCTCATCCTTACCTTTGCGCTTTAGCTGCTTGTTCCCACTAACCCATTTCATTTTCTTAGCTGGATCCTTCAGAAAGTATCTCTTATCGCTTGTCCAGAGCCTGGATGTCAACCTTAGCCAGAGCATGTATCTCATCAGTCTCCATCTGAGCCTCAATCGTGAACTGAAGATGACGCGCGGTCAGCGAGGAATGAATTCGAAAACCCGTACTTGGAGCATTATTGCACTTGGGATAAAGTAGATGTCGAAACAGCTTCTTCTTCAAGTTCGCTATCGTGAGGGATGTCTATGATAATATGCTCACTGCATATGAGTTAGTTCATTCCATGAGGTCGAGGAAAGGTTGAAACCATTTTAGAGCTAGGCGGGGTCTCTCAGATGCAGACTAACCCATTTCGACGTGAAGCATCGCATCGGCTTGTGATCCTAAATCTGGTGATTGATTATTGACTTGTCAAGGGCAGGTTGGTGTCTTAATGTGGAGGAATTCCGTACCTAAGATAAGAAGTTTCATTTCATGCCTACCGTAGTCCCTATTTTATTGGGCATAGTCCCCCTTACCTACTCCCGAGAGTAGAAAATCAACATTTATGTCGTTCTTAATAAGAAAGAGATGCTCGGGTAGCAAAGTTGCCTACCATTAGGTATTGTTTGAGCCCATAACTTCCATTAGGAGAGGCATCCTTGCTCAGTTTCAACTGGTGGTTACTTAGGTTTATTTTCTCTACCGAATTGCGTTTCAAATTCAGACTTGTCTTTGTTAAACAACGCTTTCGGGTTGCCTAGACCAGAGAATTCAAGAAATAGAGACGCGCATTGCCTAATTGGTAGTTTATTTCCCACCATAGCTTTACTCAAGTGGAAATCCTTTGAATCGAACAAAAAGTTCGTAACCGCTAGGCTGCATCGTCCCCTTCAACTAGAATCATCTAGATTACAGATTTCAGAACTGCATTTTGCAAGAAGAGAGTGCCTCCCATTCTCTGGAGTAACGATAATAATAACACTCCACGTCACCTTCAGGCTTGGACCCATGCCTTGCATCTTCTTCTTTCTCAGAAAAGAACTCAGATCGTTCAGATTCTTTGCCAGGAGAGTCCTCGGCTTTCGAGCCCTACTCGTGGGATTTTCTTTATCCATCATTGCTATTGGCATCTTGGCGTTAAACAATTCGTTTATATAAACACTTTTTACACAGCAGAATCCTTCTCAGGTTGATTTGTGTGCCACTCGTCATCAGACAGTGAAACGTCCGGTCTAGCCCTTAGCTGAGGGATCTTCACTCCTGTCCTGCCATCCATATCCGTGCCCACCCGAACCATGGGAAAGAAAGTTTGTCATAAATTACTTGTACTTGAGGGCAATGATAAAGTGAAGAAAATTATAGAAACAATGAAATGAAGCTATGGCTCGAACTATTGGAGAAGCCACCATAGAATATATCCATGAGCTTCTCAAGCACTTCTTCTTCCAATTACTTTGTGACGATTTCAAGGAAAAGTGAATGATTTCAATCAAGAAAAGAATCATATGCTCGATCCGTCGTAACAAGAGGGATAAGAAAGTCTCAACTCCAACTGCGGGAGCATTTACTATTTGGAAGTGTGCGAACGTAGCTGGTGGATCGGGGAAACAGGAAATCCTTGTGGTAATGCCGTGGAAATGCTTTGAATATCAAAAATATAGGATATCGAAAGGTGATGCGAGCGCTAGCTCATCTTAGAAGTGAGGTGAAAGATTTCTTTCATTTCGCGATCGATCCTATTTTGCTGGTGAGAAAGCAGAAAGGATTGGAAAAAGTACCAACTTTCTTGTAATTCTGTATGCCAGCTCCTATCATATGTGCTAAGAGGGCGTTAAGCGGCCTGGGACTCTTATTTGTGATCTTGTTTAGGATTGGAAGAGCGGAAAAGCTAAGGTACATCAGCATGGGTTCTATTCTCGTCTTTCAAGTACCTACCCTGGTATCACCTATGTAGATTGGTGGGGCTTTAGGACGGACTCCAAAGTTGACTGTTGAATCTCAGTATGTATGGCCAAGGCTCACTCATTCAACCCGCGAGAAAAGCGAGTCTTGAACGAAGGAAGAATAGTTGCAGGATCCTGGGTTCGGTATGATCGTTCTTCCAATTCATACTAGCTACGATCTTTCCCTGCTTAGAGGATCCAGCAGTAAGGGACCTACCTATGGCCAGTAAAGAACCCACCTATGGCTGGCTCCTCGGACAGCTTTCGGAGCTTCTGCTTCACTGGTGTAACACAAGTGGTTCCTGGGCTTTAACTAACTAAGTGCTGGCAGTGATTTTAGGTTGGTTTCATGGTTTCTTCATTATTGTAGCCTGTGTTGCATGTGTTTGCAGTAGCTTTGCAGATTCAGGACTATTGGCAATAGCCGTTGACCGTCTATCTTCTTCCCAGTTCCCAGATACAAGATTCTAGGCTTTGAGCAATGCAAAATGCTTGATAGCCAGGAAGGCATTTCACTGGGGTTCCTTTGGTGGAACTAATTCTTTCTCTCTTTTCTTCATATCATAATTGAATTGATACCTGAATTCAAAGAAGAAATCAAGAGACAACGTTCCTGTTCCAGTTGGGGTCCAGACGGCTTTCATACACACGGATCTTTCCTTTCTTTTGGTCATGCGCAGGATTCAACTCAACTGAATACATTACATAACATATTTTTGATAGATCGATTCTTCTTGTCCGCAAGGGCAATAACGTTCTAAAGATGGGTATGATCGGTTGCACAACCATAACTCAAAATGGAGTATTTCTTGACTACTTATACAACTCTTTGGGGTCCAAAGATACTCTAAAATACTCATCAGGTTCGATACAATATTAATAGTGCTTAGCACTAACTTCCTTCGACCGGACACCACCACTGGCTTGTACTTAAGAATGGGTCTTGGCTGAAGGTATCGATATCCGGTGCGAATCAACTTGACACCATGGTTACGGTGAGGAAGGATCAAGTTTTATGCTCGCGCTTAGTGGGAAACCATACAATTATCAACTCTGCCTCCGTTCCCCCTCTTTACCCCTATCTGAGCCCAATCGCGAAACCCACTCCTCAAATGATGGATTAGGTGAAATGAAACATGTACAAATCGTTCTTCAAATCCTTAGAAATCATATTAGAGTCTTGCTGGATCCATTAACACAAACAAGTGCAAGCATATTAGAGGTATGCCACAGGGCTCACTACTCGGATTAACACTTTCTAGACTAAATAGCTGGGCATCGACAGCGACAATCAGCGGATGAAGGAGTGGATGAAAAGGGTACCTGAGTGCTTGCATGCCTGGATCAGCCCAATCCCTATTAGTGAGTGATCAAGCAAGGTCAAAAAGAAGAGCAAGCCCACGGCTAGGCGTAGTATCAAGAGATTGCTCGCCCGTCGCATGCCTAACGAATCCAGAGAAACAAGAAAAGCATGACCAATTGAAGGGGTCGACTGCCCAAGGAGACTAAAATAACTATTAAGTAAGGAAGGAGGGGATTTAGTCACACCCACACCTAGCCCTTGGATGAAGTAGGGCAGCAGCTAATGGGTCAAGTTTTGATACTAGTTCCTCAAAACAGCTTTTTGACTCTATGGGACATTTATGGAATTTCTTCCATCGGCAAGAGTACCTTTGTTTCTCAACTTTAATGATTTTTGAGTCTCTCGATACTAACTAATTAGTTAGGGGAGGTGCTTACTTTTGTAGTTAAGGATCCAAAGAAACAGGTCTGGGGTATCACAAGATGAAAGCGGAATGCCTGAAGCATAGAGAAGTGAAGTACAGTATGAATAAGGAATGGTGGCACACTGGCGAATGCAAACTCTCAGCTGATAGGGAAGAGGGGGGCGGCTAGCTAGGGCTTACCTCTGACTCCCTTTTACTCCAGCATCTCAAATAATACTATAAAATATGTGCTTGCAATAAACAGAAGCTAAAGGAAGAAAAGCAATAAAACTAATTCACTTGCTTCTTGGGATCGATAAATGGCTTTTTTTCATTTGGGACTGCCCTCTTCCAAGAGTTCATCCACGAAAGGAATGGGATATTTTTATTAATGGTAAGGCTATTTAGTTTCCTGTAGTCTATACACAATCGCCAACTCCCACCCATCCTACCTACAGGTACAGGACTTGAAAAGGGCAAAGGGCTTGAGCTTGGCCTAATCACAGCAGCTGCTAACATTTCATCGACCAACTTTTCAATGGCTGCCTTTTGATCGTGCGAGTATCTATACGGCCTGAGATTAATCGGCTCAGCTCCCTCCAGAAGAGGTATTACATGATCATGGGTCTGGTGGTAACTCTTTTGGCTCATTGAAAATGTCAGAGTCTCGGGTAAGTAACTTATTCATACTGTTAGGTATTCTGGTTTCTTTGCTGGTGGCATTCACTGGAAAAGCTTGCACGAGCATACAAATCTCTCCTTGTTGTAACTGCACCCTTCCTCTTTCTACTGACCTCCTTGTCTGATCCTGAATTCCCTTTCAAACTACTTTCTTGCCTTCCTTGACCAATGTTATGGATGGTGCACTGGTTGAGAAAATAATTGGCCCTTCCTTCTTATAGCAACAAAATCCAATCTCCCCCTCATACGAACCTACCTCCATGACTTTCATGTCAAACTGAAACTCCTTCCCTTGCATTACCCATAGCATGCCATCACATTTGTGCTCACAATACATCTTAGCGCCATTTGCTACTGTGATTTCCATAGGTTTATACGGAGTTGAGTCGTAACCAGCCCGCTTCACAATCTTTGGGGTCTACAAAACAGTGCGTGCTGCCACTATCAACCAAGGCAATCACTGGCACTCCGTTTACCTGGTATCTCTGTCCATAGTCGTCTCCTATTTTGGAAGACTGAGACTTGCGACACAGCAGCAATATTATTCAAATAACATGTCATTCAAACGCAGCGCGCCTTGTTAATTTCTCGTCACGTAAGTGAATTTACGAATATGGAGCCCAGGTGCCCAACAAGTGAACTATTTCCTCCTCCAGGATTGTTGCTTTCCTTCTATAGCCTCACGTATGAAAAACGTGTGCCTTATAGAGGGCTAGGCCACAAATACATAGCATAGATAACAAGGGTTTCGCCAAAGTAGACGCTCAAGCGAAACATTCCACTTATCGAAGAAGGGATACAGGTATTTCAAGTTCAAGAAGTAGGCATTGATCCCAAAGAATGTAGTGAAAATCTAGGCTAGGAGGAATGCGTCAGAGCCGAGGTCAGGCAAAAGGTTGCTGGATCTTTATGTTGACCGGAAGTTATTTCTTTTCAATGAGGTTCAATGTTCTCTAGATTGCTTAGAAGTAGCCTGCCTTACTCGAGCCAACTAGGATCAGAAGGTGTTGATAGGGCTAGACTTTCTCTCATGGGCGTGACCATATTAAATAAAGGGTCTTTTCATTGCTTTGGCCTGGAGCCGAGTAAGTAAGGACTTTGCCAGGTTTGAACTCCAAAGTCATTTACGCCCAGTATTTCCTTTGATTCTTATAGCCTTCGTGTCAAGGAGCGATGCGAGCGGTCCAATTGCACATCAATAGCAGCTGCTTTTATCTCCGCATTCACTAAACAAAATGCTGAACCCATGTTGGTAATTCCCTCTATGCTCTACTGTCTTGAACTATTTTCTTTAGTTGACATGGAGGCTTTAGTGCCACGTTCAAGCTAAAAGCTGTGAAAGCAAGTCAAGCAGTGCCAGATGATGATAAAATAGCGGCGCATCCTTCTTTTGAAAAGTGGCCAAACGGGACTTTTCAGCATAGTATCAGATGCCTTATTTTGTTAGTTAGGATCTCCTTCTCACTCCAAAGTATGGTTGGTGTATACTCGGCCTTTCCCACTGTAGTTTGGAGCTCACCCTTTATTTACACTGACCCAATCTACAATCAACAAAATGTAATTTTATAAGAAAGAAATCAAGCGAAAGCTAACTGTCAGCTATAAATAAATGCTTTTGCTTTCTATCCAGCAGCTGATGCTTTATGTAGTAAAGAAGGAAATTCTTGGAGTTAGCACGGTACTGAGGTCTCTGGAGCGAGTGACGGATTATATCTTTTGGAACATTAGAGGTTGTGGACAGCACTCATAGCTCCTCTATTTCTCAAGGATCTATGCTTCCTGTTTGCACTCTTTCTAGGTCCAATGCGATAGAGAAGCAGGCAGTGAACGGATTCATCCTGCAAAAGTGGCCATACTAAGAGCTCTGGCTAGTCCTTGCTTCATGAGGTACATACTTCTTCCGGTCTGCTCTGTTGCCGAGCTTCCATTCTCGGACACCTACATTCCCAAGAGGCTAGGGCAGGGCAAATACATGAAGTCGGAATGATTCCCACACCTGGATTGAATGCTCCGCCAAAGTAAACCTAAACAATTAATTGAAGGAAGTGTAGCCCGGCATCGATTTCACGTGTCGGTTGCCCAACCCAATAAGTAGTAGTTTTTGAATGATTCGCGTTAGCCGGGAGTTAGAGATGTACTTTCTATTTCAATGAAGTAACCAACCAAAAGAGAGTGCTAAAGGAGTCATTCAGAAGTGAGTGAAGGGGCGCAGAAAAAAGCTGGTGAGCAAAGAAAGCTAAAATTGTTAATTAAACGGGCCTTGTTAATGAAGTATTTCGTTACCTTCCTTTATTCTGATTTTGACCATTTAGTTGAACTGACTCTGTTAATTCGCTCTCACGGTAATTGGATTGCAATTTCCTCTGGATTCAATCTCAATGACTGCTAGGATTTCTTTCTACTTCTATTTGTGGCATATAGAATTTTACGATAGATGAAGCGGAAGAAGGAACAAGGCTTGAAGGCGGATTAGCAAGGGAATGAATCTGATGAAGCTGTTCCTCCGCTAGAATAAGGGGGGCATGATCGCTGATTTGACCGGGCAGACCAGATGAGCGAGATTGATTGAAAGCGCTGTGCCAACTTGCGTACAAGATTTTTAGACTGTAGTAAATCCTCTTCACAAGTTATTTCGTACAGGCTATTCAAGGTCTATTGGCTTTATTGCTTATGTGGTACTTCGATCGCGAAGCCTCGCTTATGCACCGAGAAAGATCGTAGATAGGAAAGATCTGTTATGCACCAACGACGACCCCTTCTCTTTACCTTTATCGTCTCATACCTCAGCCCATTGCTGGCTTGAATGCTGTCTCTCTTCTTCTTTGCTCGCGAGAGTGAATAAGAGGACGATCCACCGGGGGGGGGATGGAATGAGTCGGCAAGGGGATCAACCATCTTCTTTTAGTAAAGGCCCACACATTATCCTTAATATTGGGATAAAAGGACTCTGAAGAAGGAAACTCTCTTCCCGTCTTGCGTAACTGACCACTGCAAATCAAGTCGAAAGTGCTTATATGCTTAACACGTTTTTGTCTCAATGACAGGCCGCTTGAACATTGTCTGATTTTTTTTAAGAGATTCGATCTTATGTATCTACTTATTGTCTTTTTGCCTTTGCTCGGTAGTTCCGTAGCCGGTTTTTTCGGACGTTTTCTAGGATCTGAAGGAACCGCTATAATGACCACCACGTGCGTTTCATTTTCTTCGATCTTATCTTTTCTTGCTTTTTATGAAGTCACACTGGGAGCTAGTGCTTGCTATCTCAGAATAGCTCCATGGATCTCATCGGAAATGTTTGATGCTTCTTGGGGCTTCTTTGGCGACCGTGAAGTCACCGGATGAATTGCCAAGTAGATAGATCAGATCCGGACGCTGCAGTTGTTCAACGGTGATACGGACTCGACCCGGTCCTACCCACCCTGGGGTATCATAGCATGTCCGGAATCGAGGGGGGACATACTGGACGTAACTACTCCCGTCGGTTGGGGGCTCTGCCGCCCTGCCTTTCGATCGATACACTGTTGAGGAGGCCGATCACGAACGTGACAGGTGTGGGAGCGATCCTGGGAAGGCAAGGCTAAGACGACGCCTTGCATATGGGTAGCAAGAGGGCGCTTATGCCCCGACGGTGGGGCCTTATGGGGAAGGGCCCAGCCCAATAGGGACAACACACCCCCTATCTAAGGGTGACGTCGGTGGAACCGGTGAACCACGTGAGCTGGTTAGATGCGTGGGGCAGAGGGCTCGTAGTACCCCCCTTTTCTTGATCCAGCCTTTTCTTCGCTTCGGTAGTTAATCACCTAAAATCCAAGGGAGGCTGGCCTGCACGCCATACCTATACCCATACAGTGCCAGGCAGGCGGTGGACTCATTTTTGGATTAGGGAAGGGAAGAAGGGGCCTAAGCACGGCAGATGCCGTACACTTGAGTGGCAAAGGAAAGCGAGACCGTACTTCTTTTGCCAGGCCTGTTCTGACATAAGGTTCCCGCAGAAGATCAAGTTGGTGAGCCATGTGATGGGAAACCTTCCCGCACGGTTCGGAGAGCACTGAAGACGAATGAGAGGTTCACCACCACATCATTGCAAGGGGAGCTCGCTCGATTCGCAGATTGGCCTGACTCGTAATTCACTTTTGACTCTGTGTTCGATAGCCTGACCGTAGTGATGTTAATTGTGGTTACATTCATAAGTAGCTTGGTCCATCTTTATTCCATTTCATATATGTCCGAGGATCCGCATAGCCCTCGATTTATGTGTTATTTATCCATTTTTTACTTTTTTATGCTAATGTTGGTGACTGGAGATAACTTTCTTCAATTATTCCTGGGATGGGAGGGAGTAGGTCTTGCTTCATATTTGTTAATTCATTTCTGGTTTACACGACTTCAGGCGGATAAAGCTGCTATAAAAGCTATGCTTGTCAATCGAGTAGGTGATTTTGGATTAGCTCTTGGGATTTTTGGTTGTTTTACTCTCTTTCAAATAGTAGACTTTTCAACCATTTTTGCTTGTGCTAGTGCTCCCAGAAATGAATGGATTTTTTGCAATATGAGATTGAATGCCATAACTCTGATTTGTATTTTACTTTTTATTGGTGCTGTTGGGAAATCTGCACAGATAGAATTGCATACTTGGTTACCCGATGCGATGGAGGGTCCCACTCCAGTATCTGCTTTGATTCATGCAGCTACTATGGTCACTGCTGGCGTTTTCATGATAGCAAGGTGCTCCCCTTTATTTGAATACTCACCTACGGCTTTGATTGTTATTACTTTTGCAGGAGCTATGACGTCATTCCTTGCGGCAACCACTGGAATATTACAGAACGATCTAAAGAGGGTCATAGCTTATTCAACTTGCAGTCAATTAGGCTATATGATCTTTGCTTGTGGCATCTCTAACTATTCGGTTAGCGTCTTTCACTTAATGAATCACACGTTTTTCAAAGCATTACTCTTCCTGAGTGCGGGTTCGGTGATTCATGCCATGTCGGATGAGCAAGATATGCGGAAGATGGGGGGGCTTGCCTCCTCCTTTCCTTTGACCTATGCCATGATGCTCATGGGCAGCTTATCTCTTATTGGATTTCCTTTTCTAACAGGATTTTATTCTAAAGATGTGATCTTAGAGCTCGCTTACACAAAGTATACCATCAATGGGAACTTTGCTTTCTGGTTGGGAAGTGTCTCTGTCCTTTTCACTTCTTATTACTCCTTTCATTTACTATTTCTAACATTTCTAGTACCAACTAATTCATTCGGGGGAGACAGATTACGATGTCATGATGCGCCCATTCCTATGGCCATTCCTTTAATACTTTTGGCTCTCGGGAGTCTCTTTGTAGGATACTTGGCCAAAGTGTGACCTGTTAGCCCATAAGTCAGTACTGTGACGAAGCGGCTGTTGCTCACCCGATACGATCATACGAGGTCACAATTTACCCAACACGATCATCCGGGGTGAACAAAAATTGGGGATCAGATGCGGGCGAAATTCCCGCCAATGGCTGAGATGTTCAGTCGACTCCCTCCCCCTTTGTGGGGGTCTGGACCCCTACGAGTGAGCAGAAAAGGGAGGAGGAAAGAGGCCCTGGTGAACCGTCATAATAAGTGAACAAGTGTAAGCTTTGCTGCCCGACAGTATGGAGTACTGACCACACCGAGGGACAGGCCCTGAAGCGAAGGACAGGAACGAGCGGAATTAATGTGTTCCAATTTCTGGCCTTGCACCGACCATCCAACGGACCATGGACTAAACGGCCACTGCGTGAAAGGACTATGCTATGTCCAGGGGACTGCCGCCCTCCACAAGGTACATCTTGCGCCTATGGGCCGCTATAACTATCCAAGAAGACACTCGAAAAAGGAAGGATAAACAAACCTACCCGATGGACTGCCGAGCTACAAGTCCTACGACACAGGAGCGGGATTCTCTAAAAAGCCAAGGTCTTAGGTGGCCAAGAGGGCCCACTTGGAGACTTGGGATCTCAGCAGGAAATGTGAAGGTTGTTTTAAGCCGGCCGATAGGCGAAAGAGAATCCAAAAGTTTTGTTCTGATCTGAGTAGGCTCAACATAGGGAATACCCTAACCCTGGGAACCGGGGCATATAAATCCGCTTATGGCATTCACCCAAGCATACAGAGACAGATGGAATGAAAGAAAGAAAAAGTAGCTCCGCAGCTCGCCCAGAAGAAGAAAGACCCGCCGCTAACAATTTGGAAATCCCTGGTGGGCTGGGCCTGAAAGACAAGTGTGTGTGGATTTCCACATCCTCGTCTTTACTTTAAGACACAACTCTTCTCTTTCTCGGTCAAATGACTTGCGATAGTCTACCTTGAGTAGGACCATAAGGATCTTATGTTTGTGGCGAAAGATAAGTGGTTCTGTCACAACCAAGAAAGTTTCTATGAGTGAGCGACCCTTGATAAACGCTGATTGATACGTGTCAATGTCAATAAGTGGATGAGTGTTGTTAAAGACAATGTTTGTTCCTCTTCTTTGAAATGATTTTCATGAATCTCGAGATGATACTGATTGGCCTGAAATCCTCGAAGGTATTGGCATATTTTTTCTTTGGGAGGAGAGTGATGGATGCCTGGGTTAGCCTCCAAACATAAAGGCCATTGCTATGAAAGAGCTGCAAGAGAGAAAGCAGTTGCGGGTGGATGATGTCCCGGAAGGCTTGGATTGCACAGATTCTACCAGAGGATGTTGAGATGCTCCCATTGCAACTCACTGATGGAGAAGAACTAGAGAGCTCAGCTAGAGCTGGAGGAGGTGGTAGTACCTGTTCCATACTGTAAAAAAGGTTTTCTTTTCTTATATATCGGAGGTTTTGTGTGCAGTGGCCGCCATGTTGAAGTTGGATGTTGCTTTTGTAGTTCCCAATGAAGGATGATGCTGGGTCTATGATGCATTTTATTTGGATTTTGGCTGATAGTTTTCGATGAAGCCACAAATACTACTCTTGTGTGAGACCTGTTGGCTTCATCCAGAGGGAGATGTGTTCTAGGGTGCCAAAGTACTCTTCAGCTGAAGAACTCTCTTTGGGACAAGGGCATCATCAAAGCAAAGAAATCAGAAGAAGAAGCAGTCAGTAATGCAATGCGAGACAAGTGTCATGTAGCAAGGTGCCCGGAATCTATCGTATATCGTATACAGGGATTTTGGATTGCGATTTCCTTTTGGGGATCAGGCCGATTTGATGACAGGAATTTCCTTGTTTGTTGCAGCCTAAGATTGGGATTGGCCTACTCTTCTTCTATAACTGGGATCTTACGACTCTCGTGCTTAATAAGTTGGCACCTCGCATCCTGCCAAAACCTAATCCTCTTATTCTCTAGCTAGAGTTGGGCTCCTTAAGAAGATATGATACTTCTACTTTTGACACCCTTTTTTTTCCTATTTTTAAACTCAAATTGATAAAGCCACCTGGCGAGTAGGAATAGTTTCGAGTTTCTGGTCTGTTTTCTTTTGAGAATCAAACCTCTAATGGGTTTTTGCTACCAGGAGAAGGGAATGGCCATGTTGATGGGGTCTATCTAAATAGAGAGGAACCTACAGGGCTGATTACTCGATCACTCCATTGTGATGACAATCACACCCATATTCTTTATTATTTCTAAATATAGATAACTGCCATCTCCCGGCATAAGAAGGAGTGACCCTAACGACAGCCCCTATAATAGTAGACAACACGTTTTAAATCAGACTGGACTGAACAAAGAAAGATCTTTCCACACAAGAGTGGAAGGGATCCTTTAGAAATAGTTCTTAGCTCCAATCAAGCTTTCTCTGCTGTCTAGGATCGTTAGTGCTATAGTGGAGACACTTTTCTCAAATAAGAATGGTGGTCACATTCCCTTTCTGGTGGTAGTCATTGAGGATCTCAAAAACAGGGATCGCAAAAATGTGTCAATAATGACAACGCTGGGCGAAAAGGCTAAAGAAGAAAAACCTGTAGATTTGAGTGCCACTTCCTTTGCTAAGATAGCTAGATTTGGATGTCCATTCCATAAGGTATAGCTGCATCTGACACTGAGTAGAAGTTACTAGCAGGATAGACAGGAAGCTCTGAAGGATGTACAATGCTTGGAGGGACATAAGTTTCAAGAGAAATGGTCTCTTTTGATGGGCATTTGTAGATGATGGTTGATACTGAAAACAATGCCTTCTTGACAGCTCTAGCATCACCAGTTATCTATTAAGCATAAAGATACATTCAAGATAACAATTAGCGGAATATAAGAAACAAAGAATAGATATTGAATAAAGAAAAAAAAGAGCACAACCTCATAACCGTCCTAATAGAGATAATACCACATTCATCTTGTTCTTTACGCCGATCCAACTCGTGCTTTTTTGGATGGATTTCACACGGAATCAAGGGAGGTGCGGGATACGACCCATATCACATTCCTGTGCCATAGCTTGCAAAATCAAATAAATCTATCGAAGCTAGGGTGCCAGGCCTATAAGAATCAGAAGAACAATCCACACTAATGTAACCGTAAGGAAATGGCGGCTCTAACATAGATTTTTCTCAATATGTCATGTTGTTGAAAAATCTTGTGGTAGCATGGGATGATCGACACTTTAGTTTTAGTTATTGATTTACGCATCATGCATTAACTAATATTTATGGGGCTGGAGACTTCGCTAAAGCATGCACATAAATAGATGAATGAGGGATTACAAGGCAAGGAGATACAGATCTGGGGGTTGACTCAGAACTTGTACATAGGTCAGCTCACTAATGCTTAATAACCAATAAATAGTCAATCAAGAGATATGCACCAGCAAACAACATTATACTGAAATAGTGTATTAGGCGGCAAATGGCACAGAAGAGTTTAGACGATAGATTCTCTACAACAGGTAGGGATCAGGGATTATACGCTCTTTTCTATAAACAAAGTAGGCTTGTGATTGTCCGCATCCATCACTCAATCATGCAATTCAAAGAAATGGTTTACTTATCTTCTTCTAAAGGATGGAATTGCTAGATTGTCAGTAATATCAATTGAGGAAGAAGCTAGTCCCACTTAAATTCGAAAAGAAGACCTCTATTGTGACAGAAGATTCCTCGCCCACAGCATCTCACTTATTGATTGTGACATAGCTCTCTATCTCCGCTCATAAGAAGATAGCGTGTCATTCACTCGCTCTAAAAACCATAGGAGCTACTATTCCCAAGTTTATTAAGAATGGGCACTCACTTGATTCAGGCTTCCACCGTTCTAGCTTCTCTTCATAGTTCACTAGAATGTATCGAGCATGTTTCTCTGGATCAGGAGGCTTTACATAAATTGCTACGATTGCCAAGTCGAAAAAGAACTGGGCATGAATGTGAAAGTGGAAAGAGAAGGGAGCGTGACTTGTTTCAAGAATTGGATGCCCTTGTTAAGGAAATCTAGTATAAAAGGAGAAATTGGGCCTATTTATAACTTTTGGTACCTAACCACCTGAACTGGGAATAATGGCTAAAGATTGAAGGCTCTAAGCCATGTATCAGAGCCGGTTATTTGAGTATCGATGCTGTTGGAGTCTAGCTTCCGACCAATCCACTTCACTTCGGAGGACATAACAGCTTAAGAAGAAATCGAGATCAGGCCCGTGGAAAGCACACACACACGCCTGGGGAATGAATCCACTTTTTCATTCTCAATACTAGGGGGGCTTCTCCGATCGATTGCTTTTACTGTTATTCCCCAGATTGGCGAAATGACCTTTCGTCTTGCTTCCGTAAAATAATAAAATGTGCTTTCGCCAGAAGAAGAAAAAAGAAGATAGCTCAGTAAATGGCATTCAAGTAAAGTCGAGAAAGAGGCCTTGCTTTCGCACAGGAAGGAAAGAATTGAGTTGGGTAAGTAAGCCCTATTGGGGGATTAAGGGCTCGAGTACGATTAGAGCACCTTTTTTTCTGCTGCGCAGGCTTACCATTTTAAATAGGGGGAAACAGGAGACTGTTGAAGATGAATATGGCTAGTCTACCGCTACTGTTTGATTGGCAATCCTTAGACTATAGGGATGAAGCAAAGGAGCATAACCTACCTGCAACTATGCTTTAAAGCAAAGAAATCTATCGAAATTCTCATTCCAGTCTGAGGGGATATCTGAAGCTACCGATCCGGGATCTCACTCAAATCCAAACCTAGCACTTTTGTATTTATTGCTTCTCCTTTTAGAAGGGCCGTAGCCGAGTAGAAGAGAAGAAAAGAGATTTCCTTATCTGCATGCCAGCTTTCATTCCTACTTTTGATGAAAGAAAGGTCAGTTGCTGCCGACAAGTCGACTAAACTTTCACAACTGTCACCTATCTTTAAGCACCTTCTAGGCCGCTTCCCAACCTAATGCATTCAAGTCTGCCTTCGGTACTGGTACTTCGGAATCAAGGGCCCAACAAGCGATATCAGGAGTCTTTGGCTGAAGAACTCGCGGATAAGAAGGTTATTTCATAACTATATAAAATCCATAGTCACGCTCAGCATGCGAAAGCTTGTAAAAATGACATCCCCTGCGAAAACCAATAGGATTTGTTGGGCCATCGAACACTAGTTTCTGGTTTCTCAAGACCTTGAGGCAAGGGCAGTTACACAACATTTTCTCAATATTGAATGTGCATTTTTCCCGCATTTTTTCGATTCCACTTCTGTATCAGAAATTAGTGTCAAGGGATGGAGTTCCTGTTTCGTTAACTAAGTCTCGCGTTGTTTGCTTGAGGAAGGGACGGCCGTAGCTAAATTTCCATTGCTAATCTTACATGTTCCCACGAATAATAAAGAAAAGAAGAAAAGGCTATTCCTTAGACACAGAGGTGGGATTAAGGCGTCATGCGGAACTCCAACAACATAGACCAGATGACTTATTTATTGAAAATAGGTTTAGGAGCCTGATCCTGGAGCTGAGCAAGCATGGGCGCGATCCACATCAAGTGGAACTACTATAACTATATCTGTGGAAGGAAGGTGGAACCTTCACCGAATCATAGTTAGGTGGCACCCATTCCGCAGTGGGCCGACATCACACTGCCGCTTCAATAGCTAGCGGGTAATAATCAGAAAGTGAATCATCAACCACTCATTTAGAAGCCGCTCATGCAACAACGTTTAAGTAAATCCTTCCGCCCTTATTTTCTTTAGTCTAGTTGTTGGAGGAAATGCGCCTTGAACACATTACGTATACTAGCTAAGCTTTGTCCCTAATCATGACTAGTTGTTATTAGTTTCGATCAAATTTCCCCCCAGCCGGCAATGCCTCAGCTTCTCAAAATCTAGGAAGCTCTAAAAAAAGTCATCATTATGAAAAGATACTAGCGCTACTAATAAGGGAAGCTACTTTTTTCTAAGAAAGGAATAAAGCAGAAAACTAAAGAAAGAGATCTTAAGTGGGTCCCGCGAGTAGTTTGTCTTGTTTCAGTCCGTACAAGAAGATACTTTCAGGGTTGTCCAAGAAGGGACGGGCCTATCTATTGGTGGTACTAGTTCCGCGGGAGGGGCAGGATTTCGGTGTCGTCAGCATGGGTCCGGCTATCGATCACAAGGGTCTAGATACGGGTCTCGAACGGAAAAGTATGCTACATATTGCTCTGCTCCAGTTCCCTCTGCTTACACCTGGTCAATTCGTTGATTGCCCCTTTTATTTCTGATTTTCAAAAGGGCCCCGCTCTCGTCTCTGCTGACGAAGCCTTTATCTCTGTCTCTGTTATCCTCGTACCTGCTGATCTCTTCGACTGATAGAGTCTATGCTATTGGTGAAGCTGGTTCTACCTCAACAACAGGATCTGCAAATGGATTTTCAACTAACAGCCTCTGCTTCAATTTGTGATGAAAGGTCGACTAGTTTTCACCGAATCTTCAATTACGCACCGGTAACTTTTTTCCATTTCCGAGGTCCAGAGGGGAGGACGAAGTACAGCCTAGTTCAGAGAGTAACGATTGAATCCAGGTTAATTCAGCAGCAGCTAGAGCAATACTCCGATATTGATTTGATTTTCCGCTACCCACCAAGGTAGAAGACTGCTTGATTCGCAGAAGAAGTATGCTTTATTTGCTTATAGAACAGAAGTATACGCTTTTTCAGGGAAAGATAGATGGAATAGGGCATTCAGCAGTTTGAAGAGGTAGCCTTTTTCAGTAGCAGTCTTGTAAGCAAGCGCCATACGTTCAATCTATACTGGCGAGAGTCTTTCCTCTTATAAAGCCTGAGCGCGTTGCATGACTTAATGCCAGCTCTTTATCATACATCTTCTGTAGAACCAATAAATATAAGGGATATGTGTTATCACATCTTGTTCATGATCTGCACCACGTTTTTCCTGTATACCGGCAGCTAGCATCCCATCAGTAACCTATGGGCGAGATTTCTTGAGGGGGCTGGCCATGGTTTTTTAACCCACCCTTTCATTCACTTAAGACCCAAAGCAGAAAAGGTTTGCAATCCATATACTGGAATTTGGTTCCACCGAAGTACAAGGACTAAACTGGTCGACTCCACCGCAGGGTGCGAGATGTTGAGCTTCCTCGACGCCTACTCTGGGTATCAGCAAGTCTATATGGCTGAGGAAGACAAAGAAAAAACTAGTTTTATCGCCCCTTCCTTCTTCTACAAGCGGATGCCCTTCGGTTTGATAAATGTCGGTGCCACATTTAAGCACCTAATGAGCCTCATCCTCAGGTCTCAGTTGGGTCGTAATGCAGAAGTGTACGTTGACGACGCTGTCATCAAAAGCCGCTTGGCAGGGACTCACCCCAAAAACACCTCTTTTTTTGCATTTGCTGAGCAGAACCAATTACCAGATCCTACTTCTAAGCTCTATGCTCTACTTTGGCCTTGCTCTCACTTATGGGTAGGAAGGACAATAAGCAGGAATTCATGTTGGCTAACTATTCTATCCAGGCGGAAGTTGTTTTCATAGGAAAGACGGAAGGTTTTGCGCGTTGGTTGTATCGAATTTCCCTTTCTAATAGCATACACAAATAGATAATAAAGTTACGACGATGATAAGGTAAATGAAAACCTTTGATTTACCTTACCATCAGTTCCGTCTTATCTCTGTGCCTCCTCTAGCCATTTCATAATTGGATATCGTCATTCAAATCTGTTATGACAACTGTTTGGTAAGCAGGGATTCGAATCAAACAATAAATACCAACTCTAAGTGTGATGGATAGTACCTGGTGCCTAATTTCATGGTATCTTTCTTGGCGCCTACCATAGGAAAACCCCTCCTTCTTTTGGGAGGAAATCAAATGAGTAAAGGTTTCTGCCGACTCCCCTCAAGGAACCACTCTACTCAACTTGAAACCACGGACCTACCTCCTGCTTTTGACTTTCTTCTTTGTCCCAATTCATATCGAGCATGTCTTTCTCCATCTATAGATAGAGAGAATAGAGGATAGGGGCGCTCAAAGCAAATAGGATTCTGTATCTAATACTAATAGGTACTAACCGCATTCAAGATTGACTTGACCTCTTATTTTGGATAGGCAGAAATGCTTATGCCCTAGGGGTTTAAAGGGCCCACTCCCTTTGGTTGACTCATCAGGCTCACCACCTTTTGGAGCTCATCCAACAGTCAGTCTACTTAATCATAATCATAATCAATCCGTTGCTATTGCTATCTATCGCCATACCCACAAGAGGGTAATTATCCAACTCCCCGTGCGAAAGCAAGTCCCGCGTCAGCAGTGATTCGAGTTGTTCCTTGAGAGCAGGCTTATGGCATTCCAGGTAAACATAACAATATGAGAGAGAACTCTGTTCGGCTTATAAGTACTCGATTAAACCAATTGTTTTTTCATTTCCCAGTAGGTCACCTTGGGCCAGCTGCTGACTTTCTAGAAAGAGACAAGGAAGTCGATTCAACATAAGGGAAGAAAGCATATTTTAGGTTTACTCCTTCCATGTCTAGTAGGAGTGCGTGCTTCTTATTGCCTTTTGAGCAGTAGTTGTATACATTCCTCACTCAGTCTAATTAATTATCTTTCTCCCTACCCAAATACCAAGGGAGGTTTATGAGTCGTATCCTCCTTACGAGATAGCGGAAGTAGCATTAGCGGGAAAAGTAAGCTCCTTTTCAAGCCTTCTCTTTCGTAACCTTTGATTAGTTCCTTAGATGCCCTTAGCAAGAATGATGAAGGAGCAAGAAAGTCTATTTCCCCCGCCTTTCAAGAATCTTGCTATTCAAATAGCACAGTATAAAATGCAATCCATAAGTCATGCTGGTCAATCAATGACAATGATAAGCTCTATAAAAAAAGAGTCTATTGCTCTTCGACACGTTTTATATCTACTTCAGTCATGCTTTATTGGAGTTATCTGACGCCAAGGAGGAAGGAATAGAGATTAGGATCCTAGCCTTGTTCCGTTTGAAGTTCCTAAGAGAGGTTACAAAAGAAAGGGATGCTCAAACCAAGGATTTGGAGTCTTATTAGTGCATCAATCTACAGAAAGGTAGGGGGCATACCTGTGTGAAAATGGAGTGTAAAGCATATTCTAGATATTTCACTTCGAATTTCTTCCTCTTAAAAGAGTCAAGTCCGCAGGGTTCCCTAAATTCCCCAGGAATCAAGTGGGACCGGGAGATCGTTGTTCATTCGGTGGTTGGCCCTCCCCCTAATAAGTACCTACCAAGAATTGGGCCAGTTAGTTCAAGCGGTACCGAATCACAAAGAACAGTTGAGTTTTCTAATTCATCTATTATTCTATTTTTGGCATTTCTAGAATAGCGTTGGATCCGGGACACACATTTCTGCCCGAGTTCCAATAGCAAACCAAATACGTTATCGTGGAAAACGAGTTTCTCCAACACAGAAGAGTTCGTGTGCTTTTTATTTTCACATGAGTTTCACATATGTGATGGTTGGTTGGGAGGGTACGGCAAATGACTCTAGAATCTTTCTGGATACAACCACTGAACCGGAAAATGGCCACTATCGTCAACGAGAAAATACTATCTTGTGGACTCAGGCTCTACGTTTATGCCTTAAGGTCTTTCTCCTTACCGTGGGGAGCAGTACCAGTTGCGTGATTCTAGAGAAGAAGGCGGTGTCCCGACCACAAGGCGGTTAAATTCCACTGGTGCTTGCTAGCCAGTCAAGAACGACTCGAAGACCGTGGGAAGGTCTTCACGCTACGCCGAAGACGACGATGGCTCCATACCGGGTGGTAATACACAGGTATAGGATTTCCTGTAATGATGTGAAACTGTGTATTTCAGAGAAATAGCTCAGTTCGAGAGGAAGGCGGAAACAGTTCCGGTTTTATTAACCTGATTCCTATTCATTTACCGTTAAAGGAAGGAATTCTTATCTATTTCTCGAGGCAATTATACTCATATCGACAATATGAACTGCATGAGAATTAGCATATAGAAAGAAAGCTTTACCGAATACAGGTCTAGTAGGTATAGAGCCGTAAGCGTGGTGGGGGTGCCGGTGCTTAGGCAGATGCCCCATTGTTCATGATGTTGCAATGAATCCAGTGGATCATCCTCATGGAGGAGGTGAGGGGCGCACGAAAGGAGGTAGACCTTCGGTGTCACCTTGGGAAAGCTCACCAAAGTAGGATTTCGGGCAGTAGTAGGGGTGGTGAAACTTTAGATGTCAAATGCCACCAATTTTTCTGCTCAAGTTAGAACGTAGTTTTTCGAAGTGAATTGGCCAGTTCCTTTTAAAAGGAGACTGGTTTATTTTTATAAGCGATTGGCTTCACTTTAGATTTGTTATCGTAATTTCTCTTTTATTTATGGGTTGTTATTTATTATTTCGATTTTTGATAAACGAAACGAATCCAAGCCCGACAAGTAGAATTCCATTCGGTACCTTTGGGGTTTTCTTTTTCCTTCCGGATGACGACGTCACCGCGTCTCCTTATTGTTATTGCGATGGTGACGAGGAACAAAGGGCCGGGGAGATCATCGAAATTACCTCTAGCCCGGAGCCAGAGGGGGTCGTCGACACAACGCCAACCCTGGTGGTGGGGCACTTCGAAGGTCTGGAGACCCTCCTTGAGATTCCCCCTTTACCGGAAACGCCACCCGCAGGTCCTTCCTTAGCTCCAGAAGAAAGGGAGAAAGCCCCCTGGCCTAAACCTTGATCCACCCCAGAGTAGCCGCCGGCTGGACGGCGGCGAACGGGGAGCAAACTCCTCAAAACGAAGTTCTACTTTGTCTTTGGAAGAATTGGAAGAATCGGACTCTAAGTTTAAAGTAGGAGTAGAGTCTTTAGAGGCTCGCTTAGAAGGAATAAAGAGAAAAAAGCAACTGCAAGCGTTCGGGGCTTCTCCTTTTGAGACCGCGAAAGCAGAGCTGGTTACGTCCATTGGGGAAAATTCCCAGTTTCATGTGGGACTGCTTTTGTCTCTGGATGTCAAATGCCCCTTGACGGGCAAACGGGAGGCTCTCGAAAAGACGATAGAGGCCATCTTGAAATGCCAAGGGAAGCCCACAGACTCCCTAGCGTCTCTACTCGACCTAAAATGCGATCTCGAGGACCCCGAAAAACTCGAGACCGCTCTCCGTCCATATTTAGGACGGTTAGGGCGATTTTTTAAGAAATAAAAACCTTCTGTCGATTTATCCACACTTCCATGACTTCTAGAGGAAAGCTAACTACTTGCTGGCTGGGAGCTGTATGAGCGGTAACGTCCACGTACGGCTCCGTGAGAAGGTGGACGGAAATGGCCTTGTTGTACCTCACTCCCGTCTTCAACGGGGTCTGCTCTTTTTTTAGGAGAGTATGCCAATATGATCTTAATGAGGTGCGGGGCTTTGCATCTGACATTCGTTGGGCTTTCCTCTGCAGGAGCCCGCGTCCCGGCCTTTTTGTGCAATAAACCCCTCCGGCCGAAGACTAGTGATAGGTGGTCCCGCGGAGCTTTCGGAGAAGGGTAGCCTAGTGTGTAAACACAACAATGAACCGTGGCGAACCCTCAGACGACCCTTCTAAGATAAGGGGGGAGATCCTCAGTAGTGGTGACCCTTTGACTCTTCCACTGACTTATATATGTACCAAATGCTCATACGGGAAAGTGAACTCCTGGGTCTGGAACCTGGGGGGGTTGCTCTGAGAAAAAATCCTTTCTTTCTCGTCCACTCTAGGGGGTGCGGACACACCTGCGCGGATTACAGGTGACGGTTACAAGAATGGTGGGGAAGTAAAGAGTACCCGACGACATTCAGGGATGAATGTAGACCCATCGGGCGGGGATAATCATTCCGGTCCTGGGAGAGGTGGCGACACCAGTCTGAGCTGAGGGAAGCCAGCCAATTGAGTCACTGAAACGACCGCAGGAGGCGCACCCTAAGCCCAGCTTCTCGGAGCTGCTATTGCGAAATACGGCTTCCTTAATATCCAAATTTCAACAAGGGGGCTGGGCTGCTCGCCTTCATAGAAAGGTGATCGGGCCTAGATTAGATGTTCGCCTTTTTATAGAATAGAAAGAGAAGTAAGGGGGGGGGGGTTTGGAGATTCTTGAAAGAATGCATGGCTTCCTCTTATTCCGCTTCAACCGAAGCCCTTAAAATCCTGCTGCTATGGCAGCAAGGGTTATCCATTTCATAGGCGAGGGTGGGGGAGAAGCAAGACAAACCTCTGATCGACCTGGACACGTAAAAAATTCTCGGTGTCAAGAGAAAGACGAGATTCAGTAAGTAATTCAGTGAGTGCTTTCTTTTATAAGAAGAGCGTCGGCTTGGAAGAAGAAAATGAAATACGAACAACCGCGCTGGTTGTAATAGATCGACTTGAATGCATCTTCTTGCTCCAACATTCAAGTTCCATTTCAAGGGAGGACGACGTACCATGATACTTTCTGTTTTGTCGAGCCTTGATTTGGTCTCTGGTTGATGGTTGTACGTGCTAAAAATCCGGTACATTCCATTTTGTTTCCCATCCTAGTCTTTTGCGACACTTCTGGTTTACTTATTTTGTTAGGTCTCGACTTCTCCGCTATGATCTCCCCAGTAGTTCATATAGGAGCTATTGCCGTTTCATTCCTATTCGTGGTTATGATGTTCAATATTCAAATAGCGGAGATTCACGAAGAAGTATTGCGCTATTTACCAGTGAGTGGTATTATTGGACTAATCTTTTGGTGGGAAATGTTCTTCATTTTAGATAATGAAACCATTCCATTACTACCAACCCACAGAAATACGACCTCTCTGAGATATACGGTTTATGCCGGAAAGGTACAAAGTTGGACTAATTTGGAAACATTGGGCAATTTGCTTTATACCTACTATTCCGTCTGGTTTTTGGTTTCTAGTCTGATTTTATTAGCAGCTATGATTGGGGCTATAGTACTTACTATGCATAGGACTACAAAGGTGAAAAGACAGGATGTATTCCGACGAAATGCCTTGGATTCTAGGAGGAATATAATGAACAGGACTATTTCTCCTTTTGGCCATAGCCATAGAAGAAGCTTCTCCTCCAAAGCGGAGGGAGGGGAATCTCAGGATTCCTATAACCCTGCTTATATAGATTTTTGAAGACAACATTTAGGGTTTTTCCCGGGTTTGGTACCAAATCTGGATAAACTCCTTTCGGTTCTTAAAACGGAGGAAATTCTCTTTCTGGCTTTCTGCTTCCCGCGGGATGCGAACATGTTTAAATTGCCCCTAAAGAAGATCAAAGATATGATTCAAGAAGCAATGGCTAAAGAGGAGGAAAACAGAGAAAAGCCTCCGGTGGAAGGTTGTGAAGACCGTCGTATGACGGAGGAGGAAAGGACAAAATAGCTTGAAGCATTTTCTTTCCTATGGGATAAAAACAAGATTTGGAACTATTGAGTGGTGTAGGTATCCATCTTAGCAAATAGAGATACCGAGGCCCACCAACCTACTACTTGTTGGTTTGGTGGGGAAAGAGGAGTGGGTATGAGGGCTTCTTTCACTGTTTCCCTAAGTTCAAAAGTGAATGTGGAAACGCTGTCTATGGTCTGGTTATAGCATCCCCTTTCTCAATTCCTTTCTGGTCAATAAGGATGGTTATAGCCAGCTTAGAAGGGAATTCTAAATGTAAGAAGTTGCTGGATGGTTTTCTCCAATGAAGAGGTACACCTAGGTAGGAGGGAGGGAGCTTTCCCACTTTGCAGACGAGTAGTTCTGCCGCTCCGCGTTGGATAGGAAAGGGGTGGAGAAGGTTCATTTATCAGGAATCTACTTGTTGCATAATGCACATGCCACAAACGATAAAGTGGAAGCACACTCAGATGAAGAGGATGGTGAATTGATCAATAATCCCATGTCTTTTTTTGCTAAGAAATCTTGGATCAAGACATACAAGGCAGCATTGGTCAAACATAGGACTACCTAGGCTAGGTCATTCATTGCTTGGTCCGCTATATTCGTTTTGTCTTCTAGTTCTCCACAGGGACTTCCTACTACTCCGCCGAATCTCTCATTTGAGAAAGTAGGTCACCTGGGTCGGGTAAAGCAGCGTAGATAAGGCTGGAGTTTATGAACAAGTTGATGTCTACTAGGGCATTGACCGTACAAGCAGCTAAGTATAGGGCTCGGCTAGGAATTCGTTTATGCTTATATTTATAAGCTTTCTTCTCACTAGGTAGGGCGGGCAGTTGGTCTTATTGCCCTGCATCATATGAGAAGGAGTTCTTCCACGAAATGGAGGTCATCTATGGTCTTTGTGGCATTGATGGATAGTACTGGTCTGTTGTCAACAAATAGACTGGCTAGGTCACAGTCTACTAAGTCTACTAGTGGGATATGAATATGCATTAGTAGTAGTTATTGCTGCCGGATTGGTATTAACAGTTGGTCAAGTCTAACGTAACGTTTTTTAAGTAGAAGGATAGGGCATTAATTACCTGGGGTCGATAGGTACACCTTTATAATAAATTATTAGCACAAAGCTCTCATCTCACTTTTCATAGGTAGGCGAAAACTCTATAGTGATAGTGTAGTGTATATTGGCTTGGATTCTTTCTATTGTTATGGGAAAGGCATATCCACACCCAGTTCTTCTTCATCTTAATTAATAACTCCTTCCTTAACTTCAAAGTACGATAGAAACTTACTTATATCTCGTAGGAAAACTAGAGAATGAGCCATCTCCATCTCGTAGAGAAACTAGAGAGGTGCTGGGCGCAGCTGAAAGGAAATCCAAGAAGAGTCCATGAAAGGCTAGCATGATTAGGATCCTTTGTAGGGTTATCTCGGAAGAGAAGGCTATGAAGCGAACATCTCTTCTTTGGGAGAGAGGGGAAGATCTATGAAGGACACTTAACCCGTGCCGGAGGACTGCACACAGCTGGTACAACCTCGTGTGGTACATTTTACATGATAGATTCCATTGGCAGCCATTGCCCCCCTGCATGTCGTCTGACATGACCGAAACAAAACTTTACACCCCCTAGCAGCCCCCTGTCGGCATCGAAAACGGAGGGAAGTGCGCGTGCTGATGTTTAATCATGCGATGCCAATGATGTAAGCGCGGGCCCGCAGGTGTAGACAGGTTCGTCGGGGGCAAGCTTCAGAGGTGGGGGGTACGATTATGGAAGATCGCGTGGAGGCAGGGGTTGGAGATGTGATGCAAGGGTGCGGGGAATTGGGTGGAAGGACAGTCGTTAATGTGGAGTCAGGACGGGCGTGAGGCAAGAAGTGGAGGGAACTGGGATCTAGATTAGAAGAGATAAATACGATATTCCTGATACCCACGGACGATCCCTAGCCTAGCTTGGCAATCCCTTGAAAATGCAATGCATTTTCCCTTGAGATGAAATTGCTTTTTCGGTGGCAACTAAAAAAAACTCTCAAATCAACTCACGCATATTCCCTTGCTTCTGTTCACTACGCATATCTCCTGTTTCTATACTTGCTAGCTAGCAACCTCTTATCACACAGAAAGCGTGACATGAATGCATGCCCCCGTGTATACAACTCCTTACTATCTCTAATATACCGTTGCTTGTTTGGCGCATAGACCTATTATTATTATCGGTCAGGCTTTCCTTTTGGCAGGTGATTACTATATATAATATAGCGGGCTTTCCCTTATCCGTTCACTTAGGTATCTGACTGTGTAGCGTAGTTCGCCGATTCCCGGGGCAAACTAAATCCCAACACTTAATGCAAACGGCTCTGAATGGTCTAAAGATACAAATTATTCGACCGAGATGGGTTTACCTCACTTGTTTGTAGAAACACTTTCGAAAGAATAGACAAGATCCACCAGATAAAAAATTGGTACGCCACGCACGGCTGCTCCGGCGAGTGACGGGGGCACGGGCGCGGTGTTTCTCGCAGTTGCTCGATGGCTAGGGGAACAGATAAATCCCCTTCCGAAATGACTTGATTATCCCTCGACTAGGAAACAAGAGTACTCTTTACCATAGGAAAGAAGCTAACTCTGAAAAAGAGAAATGGAATCATCGAGATAGGAGCTAGTTCCTGGATTGAGAGAGTTCTGCCTAATGCCTAAATTGGATGGTGGACCTTCAGCTTTAGTGAGTTCACTCGTAGAAATGTCCGTTTGATTGCTCCTCGGGTGCTTCCTTCTTTCAAATCTAGATTTCCTAGAATCATACCTTCGTCCATTCTTGGCAAGCCTTCTTCTCTGATGGTATAGATGAAGACACCGGATCCCCATCCTTAGCCAAACCTTCAACTCAAGCTAGGGCAACAAAGGTTTCATCAGAAAGGGATGGATGGCCTCCACTCACAGATCCACTTTCTTTCGGGGCCATCAATACAATAGAATAGTTCTGTTCTTTAGCCGACGTTTTTCCTTGCCGTCTATATCCGAGCGGTTCCCTTTGGCATATTTCACTTGCTTTGCTACTACGGTACCCGCATTCTTGAAAGAAAAAGGGATGGATAGTTGCCCTTAGGAGACAGGTGGTGCCCATTTATCCATAGAATAGGTTCAAGAAGATGAGACGCATTGATGTTAATGAACTTGAGGTTGAAGTTCTAGTAAGCTTAAGCATAGGTTTAGGTGCACAAGTGGTATACCAAAATACTCGTTTAACTACTCCGCAATGGGACACCCTTCTCAAGGTGGTTCCCCTTTCGTACGACCTATTCTCTCTCTCTGAAAGTAGCAATAGAAGAAGGATAGCTTCATGAGTTCGTTCTGACTCCTAGATCGAAAGCTTTTCCTTCTGCTTGGGAACGATCTTATCCCGAGTCCTCTGTGGAGTGAAGGAAGTGATGCCAATTCTACCGGGTCCGGTACCCACTTAACAACAGATTCCATTTTTCTTGACCGATGGCGTTCTCCCACTGACTTGCTAAGGAAGAGGCTAGTTCGCGTGGATGCTGCCCTACGTGGTGTTGCTCATTTTTAATGACTCTGAAAAGAGTTTACTAATGAATTCCAAAGGATTTAGGTATTTGACTAGCAGTCATCTTCATCAGGTCTAGATATTGCCATGAATAAGTGTTCTTTCGCTTGAACCTATGGATTGGCTTAAGCAAGCATGGTATCTTTGGACCAGACCTCGAACATCTGCTTCTATAGGAGTTCATGTCTGTCAACATAACTAGTTTGATCCCCCTTCCTAAAGTATACATATAGCTCTTTTCTATTCTGATAATAAGTAAAGTGTCCCTCCTCCACCAGTCGATGAGCCTGCCTGAGAATTTACGCACTAAAGCCATACTGCAGGATTGCCCCCCATCATTCTAGCTTTAACTGCCTATTCGGCTTCAGCAGTGGGTTTCCAAAGGCACTCTTCCCAGATAAAAATGGTTTTTATTCTATCCACAGGGACTTTTGCTCCAACTAGATTGAGCACGAAATCCAAGGACCTTGAGTGACCACAAAGCCGAAGGGTGAGAGCAAACGGATCAATCACTAGAGACAGCTTTGTTTCTTGATAACAAAGATAGCCTGCCTTGACTTGAATTGAGATAAAGGAAAGGTAGTACATTGATATCGCTCCGCATTGAATTGAGAAAAGGCATTACCGGATTGTGGAGGATCAATAGACTCTGCCGTCGATAGACAAAAAGACGCTTCAATTGCCCATTTCTCCCCGCTATTCTTCGCTTAGAAGGGCTTGACTTACTTAACTTACCGCTTTCCCGAAACTAGCTAAAAAAGGGTCAGGTATACCTGCCTGATGAGATAGGGTTTTTTCTAAAGCGGGAGCTGCTGTCGGTATGGGCAATTTCTTAAGTTCTTTGATTGATTCCGTCCCCGAGTGCTACCAAAGTTCCTCTAATTCCTCAGCCAGATATTTCCCTTGCCAGACTTTCCCGATAGCGGAATCAATAGATGTTACCACGGAGCGGTACCTAGCAACCTTCATTCCTGCTTTTCCGTCTTGCCTTTGCTACTTGAGAGAATGCCTTTGACCGAGCAGCTCTTCCACTCATTTTATTAGCAATCAAACCTCTTCCCTTCAACTCATACCGAAGGCTATGTCCCAGTAAGCATTTCCTTTGTTTCCTTGTTTCCCACCTCTGACCTTCCGCTATGACATGACCAGTCCACTAATAAGTCAGGTATCTCTGAAAAGTAAGACCATCCTCTTCCCTTCGTTAATAGAATAACTCCAACCATGCTTTCTTGAAATAGTAGTTATTGTCTTCCTGGTCAGCTTTCGACGAGTGACTCTTGGTTGCGGGGCTAGGGGGGACCTACTATCTACTTAACCGCTAGGCAAAGAGGGAGGAGCCAAGAAGCGGGCGTTCAGTGAGGAAGAGACAAAAAAGCATTTCGTCGATAAAGATGAGTGCTTTCGATCGGCTTGTTGCACTAAAGCTGCGAGGTTCTTTGATCGAATCAGCTCTTTGCGTTTACTTTCATCCCATCCCACTCTCTTTCTTCTTTCGTTTTAAGAAAAAAGAAGGCATTTTTAAATCCTTCTTATCCTTCTGTACAATCCAATCATGCAGTCTAGCTCTACTTTACAATGATATATCTAGCTTTTAGTTTTGTTGAACTGCGCTTATCTTAGGAAATGAGGATAACTTAACGGAGCCCAAACTCATTTGAAATAGGTTTTCTAGCCTTTGGCTTAAATAAAAGATCCAGCTAACTTGTGAGATAGAGCTGTCTTCCTGGCTGGAACAGGATGGTACCTTATGACTTCAACTGGAAATAGCTTGCATGGATCCAAAAAAAACTCAAACCAACTATTCAACAATTAGTGGGACCTAGAATGAAACTACCATTGTCTTCCCATACTCATCTACATCAACCACCGGCTACAGAGGGAGCTAGCCTGGAAAGAAAAGGAAATGAATGGAGGGTATAAGTATTTCACTGGTAAAATCCCTTCATTAAAGACACACTCAAAAATAGTTTGTTTCAAAGAAAAGGAAATACCACTGAAGAAGATCTTACTTTTTTGGCATTAATTGAAAGCCCAGACACTCTGTTAAAATGAGTCATGATACTAGTAAGCTCTTGGATAGAATTCAGATCACCACCGCTGAAAAAAAAGATCATCTGCAAAGCACAGATGGTTGAGTCTGAGCCTCAACCAGCCTTTGTGAAAAAACTAGATTGCAGCTGATTTTTATGCTTAAAAGCCCTATATTAGAGTTACGACCGTCCACCAATAGAATAGAGACAGCGAAAGAAAGGGACAATATATTGGAATCTAAAGCCAGGGAGCTTCTAAATAGCCGGGGAATTAGCCTGGATGATGATGAAGACATCTCCCGGGCAGCAGATCTTATTTTATATGGGAAAAGGCGCGATCAAGTCAACTATGCGTCAGATCCCGCAATTTAGAAGAGCTTATCACCCTAATGGCTTTATCTAGAATTTGTGGATCCCGGAATGAACTACAAATGAATTTATCCTCATCGTATACTAATTCTCATCTGCATCGAAATATATAAACGTGGGCGATGGTAGTAGGATTTCCACAGGTTGAGCTCCTTATCTTTTGACTTTTCTAAGGATAGCCGAGTAGATATACTAGAATGGGATGAATCGAGCACGAGAAATCACTAGGCACAGGGGAGCCGTAAGGAAGAGGAGTAATATCGTTATAAAGTTCACGAATTCGATTCATTTTGGAATCGATAAGTGAACACGGAATCTCATCTTGTTCCCCTTGGTTCCGAGGGATATAAAGGGGAAATCACTGATTCATTTGGAGCTGTTTTCTAACTGACTCATTGACATGAGAGATTGGATGCGATGTGCCAGTCACTCGTACTACAGCGGACAAAGGTCACCGGCAAACGACCGTTCCACAATGGAACCTGGCACTACTGTTTGCCCTAAGGGCTGACCCACCTTTTCAGAGAAACAGACACATGACATCACTATATTACGCATTTTCGAGATAAGAAAGTGGAGAATGCACTCTTCCCTTTTTTTTTTACATTTTAAACTCATGTTCATGGTCTGTTTTATTCCCAATTGTTGCCCGTGTGAAAAGAAAGAAGAGAAATTGGGCCATGTTTCCCGAGAGAGACTGCCTTCTCTCAGGCCAGCAGTCTTATACTTATAGTCGACTGCTCTATGACGATCTGACCTCTTTCCTGGGCTCTGCTTGCTCGTCTACGCTCCGACCAATTCAGTCAAAATCGAAAAAATGATGTTTCCTTGAAAAAGTCTAAGAAATAGTAGTAGTAGTCAAAAAGTGCACTTTTTCCATATATTTCGATTTATAGGGATCCCTATCTTTATCTCTATCCACAGAGATACCTATCTATATAGAGAGAGATTTTTCTCAAAATTGATCTAGACTATCCACTATCCGGATAGATATGTCCCTATGAGCGACTAGGCCGATCTTTTTTTATATGTTTTGGCCACGTCCGTTTCCGCTCCGAAGAGGAAGGTTTGGATCTTTCAATCTTATGTCGTGAGGGATGTGACCTATGTTAGGTCCATAAGATACCACAGCTTTTAGTGTTCTATGATTCACCTCCGAATAATGAGTAGGTAGTTCGATCCTTTTGATTCTTATCTTCCTAGTAAATGGGGATCCGGAGCAATAGGTCGAATTACTATATAAAGAAGACTTTTCTACAAAAGGACTTATTGTTTGAGTAGGAATATTTCGGTTTTTCTCCTTCCCTCTTTTCAATAAGAAGAAGTATTTGAAACGAAGCAAATTCCTCTTCATTCTGTTGTGCTCAGTGAAGGAACTGCCTAAGCATACTTTTGCGGATCCAAACTTCTTTGTTCTTTCAAAGTCTTCTTCTTGCATATAAGAACGCAACTTTTGCAATTCCTTGGATTTGAGTAGTAAGCGGCATCCCCTCTGAGTTGTGAGTAAGTGGAACCATTCTTTTTTTGTTCTTCTCCAGATTCTGGCCGGTAGGAATTTGCCTCTTCTTTTTCCAACTGATATGGCCGATAGGAATTTGCCTATGATTTTTCCAACTGATATGTCGATATAGAAAGATCTCCTTATTTCAAAACCGCGGGTTCTCGCGTCATTTTCTTTAAAAGATATTAGATCACCATGGGAAACTTTCAAATGAGTAATGGTCACCAGTCCATTATTCAAACAAACCCTTCGATGACTTATCGGCTGCCTTGCTTGAGGAAGAGTGTCACTAAAATGGAGACGAACCGGAATCACGTCCGATCTTGTTTCTTGATTGAGTAAAAAAGGGATATATGAAGTTCGTTCTCTTCCTCTATGCATCTCCCTTATGGGTAAATCCCCATAATAAAGAGACAACTTTCGTGTAGTTTGTGATTTGATGTTACTGTTTAGATTTTCTCTCCAAGAAAGATTTCTTTTAATGGATCTCCTCTTGTTCCTCAATCTTCGGAGAATACGGCGTTGGATTAGAGAAAGTTCTCTGTTCCGAACATTTCCTGGAAGTAGACGACACGTTTTAAATCTTAATGCTGGCATGGCATATTTCGTTGAATCAGTCTTTTTCGCCACATTGCGTATAAAGGGAATCGAACCCAACTCTTCCACGAACCCCCCACGAATGGCCCTCCCTTAATTCAATGAACTATGAGAATTCCTTTTTTCATTTTTTTCTTTTCAGTTCTCATAAGTCCTTGATTTACTAGCAGAAACTCAATACTTGACCGACTGCGTCACAGTGCTCAGGTAAAGTGGCAGTGGTTGAAAGCGAGCGGAAACGTCAGTGTTTTCTGTGCGTTACGATAGTAGTGGTGAAATAAAATCCAATTCAAATATCTCAACGTAAAAGGAAAATCGTTTCACTTTGAAAGGAAAGCTAGCTATATGAGATCGAAATCACTCTATCTACGATATTCATTGCACCATGATTGAAGGACAATGAGGGGCAGGTTATATTCCCTTTCTTCTGATCGATTGAGGAATCACTGATAATGACACCACATCGGTAGCATCTACTGCTATTGCAAGGCCCGAAGCACGTGGGGAGAATGTTCGTTTTTTCTGGATCGGATTAGCAAAAGCAAGCAAGCGTGTGATGTGGCGGGGAAGCCTAAAAGAAGCCTTTGGGAGGCAGTGTGGTGACGCCTGTTTGGCGCGTGGGAATTAACTAATCTAATGATATATTGGTAACTGCCTGTGGGTCCGCACACCACTCCTTATGTTCAGCTAAAAAGCCTTCCGGGTCGAATTTATTAAGAAATAATCAAAGATTAGAATGCCAATGTGAATTTAGGTTCAGAAGGATCAATAGCACATGACAAAGTTCAAGTGTCTTCTCTTCAAGAGAATATAGCATAATTGTAGGATTATATGGATATCAGTGCTTTTATTCAATTCCCGAGGCACTCTTCAACGATTGAGGAGATTCCCGAGGCAGTCTTAGTGCTATCATCAGGGTCACCAGCCTACTGTACCCCTTATTCTGGCTTAGCCTTGCTTAAATAGAAGAGGCTTGGTTAGCATCCTTTCTATCAGGTGCTGTTCTTTGCTACCAACAATTCTTTAAGTACGTGGTGAAGTAAATAATAGTGCACTTGCTGACAGTAGAACCCCCAAGAAATATCACAGTATAGGCCGATATCTTTGTGCAATGTCATTTACAAGCTATGCTCCAAAGTCTTGGCAAATAGGCTGAGAGAAGTACTGGATGAGATCATTTCCGAGGACTTATTAAATAGGGGTGCTTTTTCTACGAATATAATCAATTCCATAATGCTATCCGCTTTGACGAAGCAAATCAGATGACGGGCGATCTACGCCTCGAAAAGGAGAAGAAGTGGTTCTCGATACTGAGCAAAAAGTCACTTTCGATGCAGAAAGTAGGAAACCAAGGAAGCAGGCATTGGTAAAGAGTGAATCTTTATCCGATCCTATAATGGCTCAATCCGATCCAACAACGGTAGTTCCAAAGGCTCCTCGGCTAAGAAAAATAATGGTTGTATTGGCAAGGCATGAAAGGGATTTTCTAATGCTATCCGAAGACGAACCGGAATACGAAACCGGAAGCCGTAGCCCAGAACCTTTAGCTTGAGCGGAAGGGGAGGAAACCGGCTATTCGAACTGGCGGGTGGGTGGATGCCCTAGTGCTTATTGCTTTGTTGGAGCAGGGGCGGAGAGGGATTCATTAGTTTGACAACACAAGGGTGTCATGTGGAGAAAGAGAATGGAACTATTCTCCGGGTACTGGTACCGCTTAAGCCCAAGCAAGTGAAGAAATCCTATAAGATGGACTTGATTTACTTTCCTTTCCAAGACCTATACCATATGGTTTGGGTATACCACTATCACCTATCGAAATGAAACACTAACCTGCCCACGACCCCCTATACCGGATACCTTTGCTTTGAAACCAATGACTAGTAGAGGATTTCGAGGAACAACAGCAAAGGGAAGTAGGGATGGGCTTTCCTCGGATTAGTATTTGTATTTCGCTAGTCTTGCCAATGGTTGTTATTCAAAAGAAGGGTTCGCACTGGCAAAGAAGAATATATTTTCTAGTTGTAGCTTTCGAGGAGAAGAAGGATTGAATCAAAGGGACGAGCAAAGGCAAAGCAATGGCATATTTGGAATTCCATAGAGGAATCCCCAAGCAAAGGCCAGGACGCTAATGCTAACTCTATTGATATTCCTAGCGCTTGTTTTCGTAGGATGCCGAGGACTCTTGCTTGAATACAACTAGAGAATTATCAAAAGAATACGACTAGCTCTTTACCGCGGGGATGCGTTGAGAGGAATCAATTGTTTAACCCGGTGACCGGATAGGAGCCGTGACTGTGTGGGTAGCATTATCAAAAGAAGGAAATTCGCAACGCTCTAAATTTCTCTATTTTGATTCTTTTTTAGGGATTGCGCCGTTACTGTACCTGCTTTCGCTATTGCTGTTCCGCTTTGCCGTTATCCGTCCCTTTGTTAGCATAATAGGAGGGTGCCTTTTTAGCGCAAGACGATGAAATAACAACCTAAGCTTATCGACATTAGCAAATTGAGAAATCGAATAGATCCCCGGCCGTTGGATAGGAGCACTGTCGTTACCGTGCTTAGAATTGATGAAATTGGATTTCTTACAAAACCCAGGATCTTCCTATTCGTAGTTTTCTTACAAAACCCAGGATCTTCCTATTCGTAGGTGGTATACAAGTACCCCTATCCCTATTGTTTTGATACATGGCGTATTGTCTTTTCGTTTTTCTAGCTAAAGATCCATCTTTCCTGGATTAGTGATTACTTCAATCCATACCCCTATGGAATAAAAAAAAGCAAGGGCAGAGGGACCTGGATTCGGAACCAGACAATAATTCGTAGGAACCACACCGGATAGAGGGCCGTCCCTTCCTCTTAAGAGGTGTAATTCTGTTTGGGGATGACATTAGATAATCCGAATCGTAGTCCTCGCGGGAATGGTCACAAAATGCGAAGGAGTTTTGTTGTCGAAGCTGGGGATCTAGATAGGTACCGATCTCGGTGGGGATTTTCCTATTTTTTCTATGGAATTTGTTTCATTCCTTTCATGCACAGATGAACCTTCTGAGCTTTGGAAGTACCTTTGTCCTGGAGGATTGTCTCGTGATTGAGGGATTTCTCTACAACTATTGCGATTAAAGACATATGCAAATCCGAAACAGGGAAGTACGAAACTAAAGGGACTTTCTCTCGATGAACTCCCTAGTTCCTATGTTTGCTTTGAGGCAGTGCTAATTGCTAATGTGTGAACTATCACTATATAAAAATAGATTGGAATCACTTCTAACATCAAAGATAGGAAAATCTGGCCTATTGGGTGCCGATCCACTCGATCCTATGCTATGCATTTGTGACCAATAGAGGTAAGATCATGAATACAAGATGGCGATGAGTCATGCCAAGTTTGGGGAGTGTTGCTCGTACCCTCATTGCATGTTTTCAAATAGGGCATACTGCCTGTGATTTACTATTGAAAAACAAGTCGACAGGAGAACCCGAGTGCAACCAGATAAGAGTTCGCTTTCAAAAGACGACAATGGCAAGTCTCAATCAACTGTCATTAGATCAATAGTAAATGGGAGATTGCTTTGCATATCACGGATCGAGCACACAATAGAATGCTCGAACTACACTCTCCTAGCAAAAGGCAGGGCAAGTGAGTTCTACACGATATTCGATAATGAAACGAGCCTTCCTCCTTCCGAAACCCACCTTAATCCATTTTATAAGGAATCTGTATCCTTCCGTAATCCATTCCTCCATCCCACACTCTTCTTATAGTTATGAGTGAATCTGAATCAAAAAAAATATATACTATACCGAAGACAAAGAGAAGACATCAGGGAGCGGAGAGAGAAGAGAGCGGTTGTTGGAACAGCAAGCCCTACTTCCTTCACTGGGAAACTGGCACCAAACAAAAACAAAACTAGACTGCCCGAACAACAAGTCCTGCCCCTTCCTCCCGGATCTGCACGTTGAACAAACAAAGACACTCCCCCTCATCCGAAAAAAACGAGTATTATTTCTCAGCTGGCAACAAAGAAACGCCTAGCAGAAGAAAGTAGTTATTCTTGCATCTCTGCTACTAGGAAAGTAAGTCATTGACAAAGGACCCAACCCTTCTGAATTCGCTGAGCGAGACCTAAGATCGGAATGAACAGCAGTCGAAACCCTGAGCCCATTGTGTCTGCCAGCTATGCAATGGCTCTACTTGAGATTCCGTAGGGAGAGCAGTCGCTAACCTTTCCTTCGGTCAATCACGAGAAATTTGCGAATCGAATCCATTGTCATTAGAGTGATCAACTATATACGCTAATTATTCAAACAGATGCTCTCCGGTGGAAATGAACCACAAGAGACTAAGCCCTGCCGACAGCAGTAGAAGCGTTAGCCACAGAGTGACTTTTTAATTGACACCCACTAGTGGTCAGTTTCTACTTCCAAGTTGACTGGACCAGGTACCACATTTACCATAGGATATGCTTATCTGAGGAGGTCCCTCGAGTCATCTCTGCCACTTGGAATTGCTTATGAGCTGTTCTTAAATGCTCTTCTTGGTATGAAATTGCGTACATTCCTTAAGTCTTGCTTTCCTGAGAGCCCTCATTTCATAAAATTCCACTGGCCAGTTAATTCTTTATGCTTATTTTTCAATGAAAGTTGCATCCGAACATGTTTCTCAACACGAAAAAGAAAGTCATATTGAGTTGTTAGAGAAATCAAGTTATAGCAAAAATAGTGTACCATCACATGGTTTTGATACTAAGCAGGAAAGTATAGGAATGCAATGAGGAAAGACAGATAAACACATCGCCTCGTTTAATACTTTCAAAGCATCAGTTGAATGACTATTCTGCTCCATTTGGAAATACGCAAAAGTATGTCCCTTATTTGAGATCTCTTAAGATCAGCTATTTGCTAATATGATAAAGGTGGACGCTGTACTTGTCTGAAAACAGAAACTATGATGATTCACATTACTGGCTTGCTGTCCTTTGGCGGGAAAGCTAACAGGTGAACTTGCTCAACATAAAGTGGAAGGAAAGTGTAGTAGAGATATTACTCGCTGTCTGAGAAGATCTACTTGAGACCTCTAAACCAAATTCATTCCACAGGAACGAAAGCTGAATGAAAGTACTCAAGCTTCAAACTCCTTGCTAACCGATAAAAGGAATCAAGCTTCAAGGACTATATGACTAGCTCTTCCACATCCTCGCCACCATTCATAAGGCTTTCAAGGAATATTGAGATATCTACAGAAAAGAGAAACAAACATTCTCAGTTGGTCCACTATTAGCGAGGCCTAAAGTCTTCACTTCATTAGTCTAGGAATAACACTAAAGTAGCACCCCTCACTACATTCTTGTTCACTGAACATAGATCTCTAAAGAACAGTGCACTGGTACACGATATGATCTGTCGTCATGACCCATGAACTGAGCTTCTCACTAATCGAAATGGTCCTCTCAGCATGTTTCAAGGGAAGCAAGAGATCGTTTTCTCAGGATATTAGTCACCCAATCTTCCCAATAGTATTCCTTAACTCATGAATTGATACACTTGTTCATTCTCTTTCTATTTCCACTGGTTTCTTTTGTTCACTTGCAATGCGGCATTTGAATCCATTTTACTCCACTTCTCTCTCTTTTCTTCCTGATGAGGGTGATGTACTCCGGGTACCTGATCATCATGACTGGAATTCCAGAGGATTCCTTGAGTACTCGTTACTTCGAGGTCAAATGGTGCGATGGTATTCATCCAAAGTAGGAAACTGGTAGCGACTTGCATTTGATGGACTCTTTCTTCCTGTAGGAATAGGGGAGAGTGGTAACATGAGCCACCTTTCCTTTATACAGCAGTAATAGCACATGCAAGTTCCTAGGGTCTATATAGCTAGTCAAGGATCATAAAACAATTAGCAAATCATCATGTGGAATGATGTAAACTAGCCTAAAAAAGTGAAAGAAGCCCTCATACCCACTCCTCTTTCCCCACCAAACCAACAAGTAGTAGGTTGGTGGGCCTCGGTATCTCTATTTGCTAAGATGGATACCTACACCACCCAATAGTTCCAATGCATTGTTTTTTATCCCATAGGAAAGAAAATGCTTCAAGCTATTTTGTCCTTTCCTCCTCCGTCATACGACGGTCTTCACAACCTTCCACCGGAGGCTTTTCTCTGTTTTCCTCCTCCGTCATACGATGGTCTTCACAACCTTCCACCGGAGGCTTTTCTCTGTTTTCCTCCTCCGTCATACGACGGTCTTCACAACCTTCCACCAGAGGCTTTTCTCTGTTTTCCTCCTCTTTAGCCATTGCTTCTTGAATCATATCTTTGATCTTCTTTAGGGGCAATTTAAACATGTTCGCATCCCGCGGGAAGCGAAAAGCCAGAAATAGAATTTCCTCAGGTTTAAGAACCAAAAGGAGTTTATCCAGATTTGGTACCAAACCCGGGAAAAACCCTAAACAAGATCTTAAAAAATCTTTATAAGCAGGGTTATAGGAATCCTGAGATTCCCCTCCCTCCGCTTTGGGTGGCTTCCACTGCTTGCGCGAGTGAGCAATTATATTGCGGATATCCCCCAGTTCCAAGATCTCGAGCAGAGAAAAGTCCCGGGGGAACGTGTGCACCATGAATAGGATCTCCTCAGGTTCCGAGAATGAAAGAAGTGAGTCTATCTTGCACTCTAAACCAGGGAAATCTTTATATTCCGAGCACAAAAGCCACCCCTTAAAGGTTTCTTTGTAATTGTCAGGCGGTCCCCCTGCTCCGGAGGAGAAGCTTCTTCTATGGCTATGGCCAAAAGGAGAAATAGTCCTGTTCACTATATGGCTATGGCCAAAAGGAGAAAAGGATCCGGTGCAATGAGTCTCATCCGTGTAATATTTTGGAATTCCTCTTCCAACTCGTCCTGGAATGGGTGTTATGGCAAAGAACAAGAAGAAAAAGACAGAAGGAATTTGTCCAATAGTAACAAATGGTGCCTCCACAGGTTGACATCCGATCCAACCTAGTAGTAAGCAATCCGCCAAAAGCAACCAAAATATTCCTTCGTGAATCGGTCGAAAACTTGAACTACGCACATACATTTCTTTAAAAAAAGGTAAAGCCAAGAGAGATGTAAAAACTGGTGCTATTGCGGCTACACCTCCCGCTTTGTCAGGTATACTGCGAAGAATGGCATGGATTGGTAGGAAATACCATTCCGGCACAATATGAGGCGGGGTGGGCATCGGATTAGCAGGTATATAATTGTCGGGATGCCCCAAAACATTAGGAGCAAAAAAAATCCAAATGGAAAAAAAGATAGCAGAAGCTACCCGACCTACAAGATCCTTTACATAAAAATAAGGGTAAGAAGCAATTTTATCCATCTCAGAATGTACACCCAATGGATTATTTGATCCATATTGATGCAATGCAGCCAGATGAAGAAGACTGGCGCCTACTAAAATAAGGGGGAGTAAATGATGGAGACTAAAAAAACGATTTAAGGTGGCATTGTCCATGGAGAAACCACCCCAAAGCCAAGTCACTATGGTATCTCCTACTATTGGTATGGCGCTAGCTAAGCTTGTAATTACTGTTGCTCCCCAAAAGCTCATCTGACCCCAAGGTGGTATGTATCCTATAAAAGCTGTCACAATCATTAATAGGAATATGACAACTCCGAGACACCGAACAAATTCCCTAGGACTGCTATAACTCGCATGATATAGACCACGAAAAATATGAAGGTGAACCACAATGAGAAACATACTTGCCCCATTAGCATGCATATAACGGAGCAACCAGCCCCCTTCAACATCTCTCATAATGTGTTCTACGCTGTTGAAAGCTAGATCCACATGAGGTGTGTGATGCATAGCTAAAAAAATGCCAGTCACTATCTGAATGACTAAATAAATACCTGCTAACGAACCGAACCCCCACCAATAACTAAGATTGCTCGGGGTTGGATAATCTATCAAATGCTGGTTAAGTGTGGAGTATATAGGTTGTTTAAGAAGAGAGAATCGTTGGTTCCTTATAGTAATTTCTCTTTTCTATCGTTACAACTCCTCTTCCCCCTTATTTACCCCCTTGCCTTGATGGAAATTGGCTTCGCTGCGCCCTGAATAATCAAAAAGCTGCATGAGAAGATTCATCCCATTTTGGTGAGAGGGAGGCAGCGAATCACCTGGGCTACGGATTTGTCGGTTAGTTGATTCTCAAAATAAGGTCATTCGAAAAAAAACTGCCGCTTTCTCTGCCGGTTTCTTAAGGCTTCAAACGAATGACTAGTCATTAAGAAACCCATGAAATCCAAGTCTATTTTTGACCTTTCATGAAGAAGTTTTGCCTGCGCGCAAACTACCTAGCCCTTTTCAAAAGAACGTCAATTTCCATCTCAACAAAGAAAGAACTCAATAAATGAAAGCAATATTGTTGTCCTATTACTCTTTTTTCCTTGTGGAGCTTTGGAAAGGAGAGAATTTGAATAAAGTAACTCTCGGAAACTCTTATTGGACGAGAGAGAGTCAATATGATATTGGCGTGGGTTCTACCAACTAAATGAATCATTTTTGGATTGGATAAACAGCGTATAATGATAGACGCTTCTTCGGCACACATGGAGATATACCTCCCGTAGCTGACCCCTGAATTCAAGGATACTGCCGGCTTTGTTACTAACTGATAGAAACCCCTTAATACAACGTTCGTTTTTCATAAATTTCATAAGGTAGGTAGACCCGGTCTTGCGCTCGTCCGGTTAAGTGGCACATTGTGCTAAGTGCTCGAACCGTTGGCTGATCTCAGTTGTATCGCCTCATAAAAATTAGTTAAGCGAGAAAACAAACGGCTACATAGGAGCTCTATGGTGGACCACCAGCAGGAAGATCGAATGGCTTAGCGCATCCTGCGCCTACTGGACCTGACTTCGTAGGATACTCTGATAGACTAGTCGAATGGCAATGGCCTAGTGGTTGTATCTGCTTGCCGATTCCTATTAAGAATACGAGAGTGACAAATGAGATGGAGATCTTGGCTATCATCAAACCATCCTCCCTCCACTTATCTCTTTCCTTTCTATATGATAAGTCTACTCGCGCCTCAAGGGCCGGTCATTTACACTCTCCACTGCATGAACAACATTCCCAACTAGATCTGTACGGCTTCCGTTGTCTTCTTTTCGATTCCCGACTCTAGCTCACAGGTATCCATAAGAGAAACCGGCCCTGAATGCTTAAACCTATCAATCCTCTCCTAAATTTCTTTCTTTTTGTCGTTGGGCAAGGAGCAATCCATTCAGCACTTTCCGATGGGGACCAAAAGCCACTGGGCTACCAAGAAGTCGGATTCAGTTCAGTCCCGTTTTCAAGATCCGGTTCAGTGTTTGGGGATGGCTTGGTCCAAGCCCACATCCATAGTAGATGGACTTGAGCAGGCAAGTATGCCACCTACTGATATGATTGATTATGACAATTATGATATGGACTGGACGGTTGTGCAACCGATTGTACTGACTCGCTTACCCCCGAGAACACCTAAGACATGGGGGTTATTTACGCGAGTAAGCCTAGCAAGGACCAAGATCTCGATCTAGCCTAGTTGGGGCTTGAGAGTCACATGACACAGTACCAAGAACGGGAGAACCAGTAACAATTGATACGGATTTCCAACCAATGGATCTTCTTAACTTTGGACCGGAACCTTTAGTTGTTTCCTACTCGGTCTACAGCTTGGTTTGAAATGAGGGAGCCATACCGTGTGGTTGAAGCAGAGTACCTTTTGCAGTGGATAGGGCACTATCTCTATTCGTAGCAGCATTGCGTATTGCTCTCACTAGGAAAGGGGGACATAACCCCTACTATAGAGCAGGAATGGAAGGGAATGAGCTCGGCTGCTTCTCCCCCACACTTCTTTATTTCTCCGTGCCCCTATTTAGTTAGTACTTTCGAGTTAAGAGCGAGAAAACGAACTATTTCATTTAATAAAAAAAGTGCAACGGCTGTAGAGTGAAAAGGCCATGAGGATGGCTACGGCTTTGAAGCTCCTTTATCTACCATAGATAGAATGGAAGAGTTTTTTCTCATTGCACTGATCCACCAAGGCTAGGGATATCCAATGGGATGGAGCTATTTCCCTTGGCACCTTAGAGTCCTCAGACGATGAACAAAGAACTAGATGCCCTAATCTACTCCTATGCTAAGTGTCTTTGTTTGGTTTGATTTCTTATGAAAGCGGCTAGCCCCATCACTAAAGCATGCCTGTTCCATATGAAAGGTGATGTAGGTAGGGCTGGTAGGGGAAGTAAGAAATAGGTGAGACTCGTTAATGAAACTAGCCTTCAGCCTTAGATTTCTAAGTTCTGTTTCCACCATTACTAGTGTTTCCTTGCTTTTCATAATAGAAAAAGATCAACTAAACTAAACCAGAGATTGTCGTAGAGATTGGCAGGACTGGGTATTATTCTGGGTGATGAAATGGATGGAATTTCTTGAAACATAACTCACTTCACTTATAATCGAATTTGGAAAAGGGAGACTAGTTGCTGCAATAAATCAAGAAGAAAGCAGGCGCAAAAGAGAAGCTCAATGAGAGAGATTCTAGACCGGTCATGGTCGGGGCTGATCGATCGCTCCTTAAAAGGGAGTTAACTGCTTCGAACCATACATGAAACTTATCTCATAGAGTGAGCTAGCCCCAGATAGCGAAGGATAGCTATTGACTTATTGGGAAACCCGCCTCCAATACATGCTTATCCCAGACCCCCTATTCCTTCATTTTAGGTTATGGCCGATTCAATAACATAGTTCGCACACCTCTTTTCAATTCTCTAGAGATAGTTGTCATTTATCTCTTCTTCCGGGTCCCTCCTATTTGGTTGGAAGTTTCCTGCTCCAGTTGGGAAAGCAAGGGCCCTAGTTTCATTATTGAGTCTCGTTATGGTCGAATATGAATGAATCCTGGAATGGAATAAAAACATGAGTAAAATGCATCGTAGTCCCTCAATCGAACAGTCAACTAGTTCATATCTAACCTTATGTATTCTTTTCCTACACCTTAGCTTCAAATAATTGAATGAATGAGTGATATTTCAAAGTTCAAGTTTAGGTATTAGCTCACTACAGTTTAGTCAGTAGTTCTGTCCCTTTGTTCGGTGAACTAGTTCTGGATATAAGCATTAGAATGAGAGTGGCTACGTATTCGGATTACTTGACTCGCTTTCCTGTTTCCGAATCCCTTCTTGCATACAATCCTAATTCACAATCCGATTCTTGCTCGATTCTATAATGAAAAACAGACCTTGTGCCATGGATTTGATGAAGCTTGAAAGGACTCCCCTTGTTCCAAGCCAAAGATAAGAAGCATACGGGTGACAACCCTCTTCCTTATATATCAATCCAATTACCGGAGGAACGAAGAACTAAGTTTGCCTGACGCCCGAAAACAACTTGTTTGTTTTGGTGGAAGAGGAAGAAATAGAGAAAGATCGCCGCTTTTCATATGCTAATTCGTGATTCAAAGTAGAGCGAGTGAGGGAGCTATACCCGGGACTCAATCAACATATGCCAAGTGTTCTGTAATCTATGGGCAGCACTCCGTAGGAATGTTATAGTCTAGGCATGTCGTAGTAGTCATTAGACAGAAAGAGGCGAAACTTAACATGTCTTATTCCGAATTCCTGCAGTTGTCATTATGTTCCAGCAAGGAAATAGTCATTCTTTCATTCTGAGCATTCGACTAACGGCACAGATTTCTAGTGCTATAACAGAAACTGCCCTTAACGCGCAAATGAAAGCCCTCACAACACTCTTTACCTGCAACTGCTCCCGCTTATGGTAGTAGATAAACAGGTGGTGGACATGTATCTGCAGCCTCTGCTGCTGGTAGATTGACTGTTTTATATGGACTGAAAAAAAACGGAGGGTAGTGCTTGAGAATGCTACTCTATTCCTGGAATTAGCCATCCCCTTATTTGACTATTCGACCTGCTCCTCGAAGCAAGGAAGGGAATGAAGATGGCATAGAATGCCCTTTCCGCAAGAAGGATAGGAGTTGGCTTACCGCATTTACCTTCTCATCGCGGGATAAGGGCTGGGGTATTAACTTAAGTACTAAAGCTGCTGGAGCGGCTGCCTTCGTTGATTCCCCACGAAGGAATCAGAATATCGCTACTTCCCCTTACTGCCCTAAGCGGGGGAGATGGATTAAAAACCTTGTGTGAAGGAAAGGCTGTCAAAGTCGTTGACCATTAATCCGATTGAAGGACAAATGGACAGTGAATCAACGGAATCGAGTTGTTCTAAGGATTCGGATTCGGCAGTCGAGACATCTATATCTATGGAATTTCAAAAGAGAGAAAAGGATCCGAATCCGACCCGAGGACGAGCTCAAACCTTAGGGTTTGAAAAGAAGAAGTAAAGCTCTCGTTTACTTTAATCAAAAAAGGTAGGTCATAACACAGATTGAATTAGACCTTACTCAATCACTCATCGCTGGAAAAAGTAGAGCGATTTCCTCGCAAAAAAAGCACGAGCGAGATATTCTTCCTTAACAGGGATCTCAATTGCGGGAAGAAGTACAAAGGGCAAAGGCAGAAGTGGAAGGGTCAAACTCCTCTATCCGGGAAAGAAAGGAAGGATCAAAGTGTAAAATCACTTGTTTGAAACATCTATAAAATAGAAATGGCTATTAGAAGTTGTATTTTCGGTGGTCAAAGGGAAGGAATCAGAAAAGAGGGAAGCGCTCTCAAGGTAGAATCAGTTCCAGGCAAGTATTCCATTGAAAGGAAAGAGTCCCTAAACAGACAGGTTTTTAGCAAATAAGACGGGTCCTGGTCTTCGGCAACAAAAGAAGCCGAAGCGAGAGCTCGATCAAAGAACCTTTATAGATCCTCATCATCCTCAGGTTCTGGATACACAGCGAGAAGGGAATCTTTCTGTTCAAATGGAAGATTTTCGAAAGAGAGGGGAGAAATCAATCACATGCGTGAGCGGATCGAGCTATTATATAATAAGTAACGGCTGAAAAAGCTATTCTTGGTAGATCCACTTGTCAAGGCGCGGAAAGCCGTGTTCCTTCTCAGCTCACGCTTTCCTGATTGATTTGAAAGACCCTACACACCACCGTATCCTTGGCTTTCTTCCCACTTTCAAAGAACTTGCTAGCATTCTTTCGATTCTATCTCCTCGCTTTAGGTCTTATGCTTCTTATTAAAGGGGTTATGCCACTCCGAGTCCATCAGTGTTGAAGGAATGGACAAAGACAGGCAAAGACAAAGTACTGATTTTACTACCGATAGAGAGCAGAGCTAGAGACAAGATGCCTAGGACCTGGAGGAGATCCATAAGAACCAAGTCGTGGAGAAGATATCATCAAACTGGAGATAATAAACCTAACTCTCCGTGCTTTAATCGAGAATGGATATAGGGTCGTCGAGTGAAACCTTTATTAGGGGGTAGACCTACCTTGTTTTGTTGACTTATTGCTTTCCAGCAAAGCGTGCCGG
>NC_057794.1:96852725-96917725 GCF_018294505.1 Triticum aestivum
TGGTATTTCACTATTTAAGTAGTATAGTTACTGATTCTATTGACTGAAGGATTGCTATTGCTGACATCTTCTGTGATGGAAGCCGAGGGAAAGGCCACCAAGAGATTCGGGTGGGTCGGCCTTCTATATTACCTAGTCGCCCATTACGATATTCCTTTACGAGAATAGCCTACTTTCGCTTCTAAAGTGCCTTTTTTCAACAACTCAATAGAACTTTTTTCTTTTTTCATATTATGTTATTTGCACTTTGGATTTTCCTCTCTCGCTCCTGGACTCTTGTTTAGCTTGTTAGAGGGAATGATCCGCCCGAGGATCTGGGTTTTTTCCTTCCTACGATGAAGGTGCCTTAAACCAAATGAATATCTCAAGCACTCGAGTAAGCTGTGGACGCACATTGAGGACGAAGGGAACGCGCTTCTGTCCTTCTGTCATTGGACTGATCATTTCTTTTGGCTTTCTAGGCCATAGATTAGTGAACTTTCTCTTCTAATGAAATAGATCTTTCAAGTTTTCGTATGAGTCTACTAGTCATAGGTTTCTATTTTGTTAGTTCTACCGAAGATAGGTATGGAAGCCACTATGAGTATATATCCAGGTATGCTTCTAACTTCACCTCATGCCATAAACGGAATCCCTATCATGAGCGCAACTGTATTTACAAGTTCAGTAGCCTGAGTGAGCTTTCTCCTCAATATGGATGTGGTGATTGTTCATAAACTCCTTGAAAATCAGACAGACTTATTATCAGTGCTCCAAGCTCCATGTGTTCTAGGGCTAAGACTATGTTGGTGTAGGCTCCCCTTATCCTTCCTCTGGCGTTCGCCGATCGATTTCTAAATGAGTGGAATTTCGATTCTCTAACTGCTCAAATAGCAATGGTTTCCTGTTCCGCATTGACCCTAGGATTGGCGGCTTGGCTTAAAGAATATGGGATTCTCTTTCCGGTGGAAAATTGCATCTGAAAATGAGACTGAGACTTACTTTTCAAATTGTCAGAGGCTATGAGATCCACTTTCTTTTGGAAAGGAGAAGGGAGAAGCAGCATTTCAACTGTGTGAGGATGGACTCTAGACCCACTCGTTCTGATTCTGTGATTGCAATTTCTCAAAATGGATCATAAAGTTGATCCTGTTTACTAACTCACTCTCGAAGTAGAAGTACCAGACCAGGTAACCAGAAGATAAGGCCACTCGGCAAGACTGGACTAGTTTAACACGGCTATCTAGTGGAACACTATATATATAGGACTTGTAGAGCTTGAAAAAGCTTGTTTTGGTCTTTTTCTCTCTTTTCTGGGCACTGAACTTCATAGACAGACTTACCAACTGATGAGCCAAAGTAGCAAATTTCTTCTTCCTGGGAGGGGCGGACTCTACGTTGGTAGATCGAACTTTCATTTCTTCCTTCCATTTCATCTATTCAAGTAGTCTCCTTTTCAAGTAGATACGCTTTGATACCAGATTGGTGTGCATTCTATGCTTACCCAGCGAGCGAAGGAGCGAGCCAATTCCTCTGTTCCGGTAGAGCCAATTCCTTTGAAGAATTGTTTACTTTCTTGTCTTTCCTCCAGTGAACAGAGTGGAAGACCAGGTATCTTCGTAGTTGGCTCTGGAATGATTGCTTGCAGGATTTCATATTTTCCAGTGATCAGCTTAGTTGGAAGAGATAGATAGGAGAAGCGAATGCCAGATGCGTGGTGTGCCAATCAATCCAATTTCGTTAGATCGAGTCAAGATAAGAAGGAAAAATTCTTTGGAGTAAAGTCGCCTGGAAGAAAGAATAGGAATTGATCTAGCTATAGTATAGATAGAGTGTCAGATGAAATGCTTGACAAGGCAAGGAAACAGAACTTCCACATCCTCTGTTCACACTACCTGGATTGGAATTGGTTCTATCGAGATATACTGACTTGAAACAGGAATTTCTTGGTAACTGCTGCTTCTTTGAAGCAAGTGCTTTCGGGTTGGCTTTTCTGATATGTGTATTTGCTACCCATACGGAACAATTTCATTGATGAAAGATGGATGGCTATTCTCCACATTTGCCAGCACAATGCACTTTTTCTTCTATTTCGTGATTCCTTTCTTTCTGTCGCCATTTGAAAATTGATTTCTCCTCCTGGTTTTAGTCACACACGTCTTTTCCACCTAGGAAGGATGCCCCTACGATCTTTTCATGCTCTGCCTTCGCCCGAGCGGTCCCCAAGGAAGGAAGCCAATAGTGGGAGTGTCAGGACGGAACTTCATGAATGAAAGGATTTGCACTGCCCCACCGCGCCGCAGGGACGAACTTCAATAGCCCATCATAGCACTCTCAGTCAGGGGGTTAGGGAACTCTTGAAGATATCGATAGAATAACATTTCTTTTTCATAAGTTTCAGTGGACGCAGAGCCAACAAGTGCAGTTTTTCAGCGTAAGGTCAGGTTACAGAAAGGCCTATTTTGATTAGCAAGGCATTGCAAATAAATAGGTAGAGCAGAGAGCTAACCTAAGGAGCGATCTTGTTGTAGTTGGTCTAAAGGGGGAAATAAAGGACTGTCCCGCTACTACTTCCTTGATTCACGGGAAAGAAGGAAGACCGAGGGTAACTAACTCTTCCTTCTGAAAAATCTATATCCCAGCTCGTTTTCATCGAGCCTTCCCCCCGTTTGGAGTATAGCCAAGTGGTAAGGCATCGGTTTTTGGTACCGGCATGCAAAGGTTCGAATCCTTTTACTCCAGAGCATACTTATTCTAGAAAATAGAAAAAGAAAAAGAAAGTCTCATCCCTAATAAATAAATGAAAGTAGATTTACATTATTTTTGTATTTCTAGGGGGAATGTTGAGGCAAACTTACGATGCTGACAAGCTGGTTAGGTGCCGAGTTGGATTAGACATCGCAGGTTTCAGTTTAAGAATTGGGAAGAGGTTAAGAACCTAGTGGAATCCACTACGAGGGGAAGTGCTGAAGTGAAGAAAAGCCCCAATTTTTGAGAGGATTGCATAATTGGAGAGTATAATTGGAGCAAAGCCGTGATCTGGTAGGCGACTGGTACAAGTGCTAGACTGGAGCTAGACAAGAAGCGTTGAGCAGGAACTTGAGCAATTCTAGAAACCTTAGAAGAAACTGGATATGTGGCAACAAGAAGGGCTTAGCCAGAATCTTGAAACAGGTATGATACCGACACATATCAGCCTGATGTGATGTACCTGAATTCATTCATGTTCTGTAGAGTCTTTCTTTTAATATTCTTATTTTTTCTCAGTTTAATTAGGAAGCAAATGCGGTTTCAAGATGAACTCAACCTCGAAAAGGAATTCAATTAGCTGTGCATTTAGCCCTTTTATCTTTAATAATTGGTTGAAATGGATATTGCCTGTCACTTGAAAATAAGGTTGTTTCATTTAGAATTCAGCAAGTTTCTTAGAAAATAGTTGTTAAACAGGTTGACGTTCCACTGGGAATGGAATAACAAAGGCTTTTGGCAGTTTGTGGATCGAGATGTGATTCGCTTTTTGAGTAATAGTTTCTTTCATTTGGTGTGCTCTTCCTGGAACCGGTAATAGGAAAAATTTGGTGCATTCTACTTTCTTGTTATGGTATTTACAATCCTTGAATTGTTTGAACCTGACTCTCATTATCTATCTTCATGGTCTTGAGGGTATTTTGGATATCGTGGAGGTAACTAACGATGAATTCGTATCTTGCCTCACCGATCTGAACACGGAGTTTCCGAAGCTACAAGAGTGCTTGGTTAAATGGTGCCATTAAGTTTCAACTGTCTTTAAACTTACTACTTCAAGTGCAATTATCAACTCCTTGCAAAATTGTTGGCTTTCTCATCTACAAAAGGCAACTCTGGTATGAAAGGAAACAGATAATTAGGTTCCACTCACTACGTCAACTAAAGCAACTGCATCTGGAGCACTTACCAGGGAAAATCGAATAAATAATGACGTAGTACGAGGGGATTTTTTCTCTCACTATTGCCATCCTGTGTTCAGTTCCCATTTCGTAGTAGGTGACAGACTCAAAGTCAATAGATTCCTGTCCTTTTCTATAGAAATAGGCTTGGTCAAGTGCTTAAAAAAGAGGTGACCCGAATGATTTCAATGAATTGCTATTTGGTCAGATTGGAACAATTGGATTTGAAAGGAAAGAAAGACTGTGAACGAAGAGGGCCGCCCATGATCGATTGGATTCGGCAAATAAAGTAGAGGGCCCGCCCGTGTCACCACCAGTCCACTGAACCAGCTGTAGATTGCTAACTCTCTTGTCGACGCCCGGAACTTATGTACGAGTTAAGAATGAATTGTTCCCGAGTAGAGAGGGCAGGATAAGGATTCAGTAAGAAGGAGAGTCTACTTATGGAAATGCCATCCTCTCTTTCCTCAGTAACGGAGTGACTAGCTACCCCGACTTTTTATTCCAGTTCCATTCTTACTGGTGCAGGAGTCCAAAGTGCATCTTCCAACTCCCTAACTGCGTCTTCCATGAAGTTCGGGAGACCCCTCACGTGCCGCTGCCCGTGAGACTCGCCTTTGTACACTTTGCGCACCGCTTCGACTAGACCCTGCTACTACCTCGTATCCAAATACCTGCGATCTAGCTCATTCTTTTTTAAGCCCTGCAAGCCTAATAGAACCTTGTTTCCTGGGCCAAGTCAGCCTATAAGTAAGTAGGGCTGAAGACAATTTGTTTGTTAGTTTTTCAATATTCTTCCTTCTATGCTTAGAGTAAGTGGAAATGACCTCCTTGATCAGCAAGTAAGCGAGCGGTAGTTCAGTCTCCGAAAAGTGAGGCCGAATAGCCCCAGGTGTCCTTTTCCTTCTAAACTAGCTGCTCTCGCTTGACTCTTCTAGTGAGCAAGCAAACTGGCCGGGGAACAGGGTCGGATCAAAGTAAGGAATGGGAATAGCACTAATTCGTTGAAGGTAAGCCAGAAACAGGGGTTGTCCTCTCCCTTACTTAAGTCCTAGTCCATCTTTTCGTGCCCCAAAGGGGAAGTCAAGCAATTATGAGGGAACTTGACCCACACCTGACGAAAGAGTTTGGTAGCTCGAAGGAAGCAGAAGCAAAACCTGCTTTCTTTCTGTCCCAACCTCCAAGGGTTCCTCCCTGTATGACATAGTCCATTGGATTGGGGCAATGGTACGCACCTATGTTTGGTGTCCCCTCTCTCACTTCCTCGTAAAATCGTGGTCCCAAAGGGCAATACATTGAGTCGGAAAGACGGGGGGCTTTCGTAAATTCCATTCTGTAGCCGAACTAGCCCGTGGATCAGCTCTCATAGTGGGAGAATCAGAGTCAAGTTAGGCGCAAAAGAGGGGGTTGACATCATTCATCGTGATTGGATCAATCAGACTCCCCCACAGGAAATGCCAAGGGGTGCCTTTTCTCATTATCATCTACCGCCCATTTCTTCATCATCTGCTGCTGCCTTAAGTGCATAAAGTAGGCTCAGCTTCTTAGGTTTCTAAATATCTTGTAGTAGCCGAAGGTAGTCTAGTCCGCTTGTTAGATTGAATTGAATCTTATATAACCTACGTAGCTAAAGAGAAAATCATAATAGTCTAAGTGGACCTCTCAAAGGTATAAATAAGTAGACATTAGTCTTACTGGTTCGGTCTTTTCCTTTTTTTGTTATGATGCCCACATTTCATACTTCTCAATTCTTATTTATTCAAGGGTTCGTATGTACTGAGTGACTCTAGGTCTATTCAGATGCAGCTTCAAGAGAGCTTTATTCGGCCTTTGTATGACCGTCTTCCCTTCTTGTCTATCTCCTTCGGTCAGGTAGTTCTGCTTCTGATGCCGGAGGAGCAGGGTGGGATAGAAGGGTAGTTTCTATGTTCGAGATGTCTGAGCTTGGAGGTTCCGCTTCTCTAATGTGATAATAAAGAAACAAGCAACTCCGCTCCCATGCGCTCATCCCTTGCTTGTTATTGAGCGCTAGTCATTCATCCCTAGCTGGGTTCTTGGGATATCTTGATTCTCTTTATGATGATGTAAGGGTCGGCAACAATGAATAAGGAATCGATCGGAAGTTCGCGCCAGTCGATCTTCTGTAGGAGTAAGAGGTAGCATGAATCCCCTCTTTCTTCGTTTAGAAGAGTGCTGGACCTCCACAACGTCAAACCATAGAACACAACTCCTTTCGGTCGAACCCTAGGAAAGACGACTTTACCTTTTTCGTACATAGTCTGAGTTCGAGCTACTGTAGTCTCCCCCGTTGACCTTCTTTTTTAGATAGAATCCTCAATGAGTGGAAAGGACTCCCAAACTTGCTCCACAGTACTATACCATACAGAGCCGCGCCCTTGTGATATGATAAGAAGAAAAGGGGCCCGGCCGCCCTCTTTTCTTTTCCGCACCAAGCCTTCTTGTAAAATCGGGTGTATAGCTCAGTTGGTAGAGCATTGGGCTTTTAACCTAATGGTCGCAGGTTCAAGTCCTGCTATACCCATAACAAAAAAAACCACTCTTGTATTCGTAAGGATGCATAGTAGCCTTCAAAGAGCACTCTTTGGCCTTGAGAAAAGCCCATTTCTCATCAACATCTCGATTTCGCTCGTTGTTTGAGGTAAGTATAAAGGAGATCAGACTGGCTCGGTCATTGATAGGCCGGCCTTCTCCTTATTCATTGGATAGGGCGGGGGGAAAGTCAAGTCAAGCACTAGTTAGTTGGGGTGGGACGCACCAAAGTAGCGTTCGTTGCACTAGCGCCTTATCTTTTGAAGCTAAACAGAGGCTCGAAAGACGGAGTACGTCCGAAGTTGTTGGCTGCCTTTTTGTAGTGCGCAAGTCAGAGTGAACTTCTTCTTCTGTTCTGCGAATCTACTAACGAGAACTGCCGTATAGTCCTATCTTTTTTTAAGAAAGATCGTAGATGAACGTTTTGTTTCGTTACCTAAGTAGTCGAGCAATTCATTCCAAGGTAAACAAAGAGGTATTTCCTTTTCTCGTTCAGTCCTTCTCTCCTTCCATCCCAGTAGGCCTATTCATGCTTTTTTGCTATCCATCTTGATCAAATAGAAGAAGGGGCGTACTAGATACAACAAACTTTTGTTATTATCTATCAAAATAACGTACACGGGGATTTGTTGAAGTGTTCCAGCGGTCAGCCACGACGCTCGCCCCACCGTCCAGACAGAGAAACCCCTCACCAAGCAGCGGAGCTCAGCATTTCCACCACACCGACGCCTCCGGTCTCCCCCGCGGTTCCCTTTCCCGAGAATCAGCTGATCTCGGCCATTGGATCGACGTATAAATATCCACGGGCATGCAAGGCCGGACCTCTATTTCTTCACCTGCCTCCCCTCCCACCTGGGCATGACGACCTTCTCCATGGAGGTGTTCGACAACAAGGTCGTCCCGTCCACGCTCAGCAGCATCGCTCCCATCCTGCGCGTCGCCGCCGAGATCGAGCCCGAGCGCCCCCGAGTCGCTTACCTCTGTACGTGCATTCGTTTTCGCGGGGATACGTATGGTGCATTTCGCATGCTGTTTTGATGCGTTTGGGTTTGGATTTTGTGGCAGAGCGAGCGCTCCTGGTTCATTTTTTTGGCATCGGATCAATGCCGCGTAGGCTGTGTGTACTTGGAAAAGTTTTGTGTTCCCACATTCAAAAATGTTTGTTCTTGTATTTTTTTGGGGGCACATGCGCGCCTCGATTCGTGGTTTTCGAGGATGTTTTGCTTTTGATTCATAATCATACGAGTCTATGCAGAAAAACAGTTAGTGTGATTTCCTGGAGAACTTTTCTGGCTTTGCCATTTTTCCTTGCTTTGGAGAGCTAATTTTGGAGTATGTTCGTAAGCGTCCGCATTAGATTTTGCTTTCGGTGATCATCCATACGTATTACTTGTTCATTTCGGAGCACCTTTGTGTTTCACACTTGAGGGAGCAGATTAGATGTACTAGATAGTGGTATTTCCGATACTTTCTTCGTTTTGTTGAAATCATGTTGCAATCAGATAGTTATGGTCAATTGGTTTGGCTAGAATAGTTTCACGTATCTCAAACGGGGACTCGGGTAATTGGTTTCTAGTTTTTACTACATCCTGCAAAGTAAATGGAAGTTTCTAGCGTTTTGCTCGCTTTATTTTTCTATTTTTTTTGGAGAGGCAAATTGGGTTAGCCTTATTTTCTAGACGTCCTTTTGAAATGATTCAATTTTACTAGTTTGGAAAAGAAGCGGGGAAATAGACACGGTGAGAAAGATTGAAAGAAAATAAGATTGAATCTAACCTAAAAGCCAGAGCAAAATAGGGTCTAGGAGCAGGAAGATTGGGGGATTTTTTTATCGGATTTTGCATAACTACCCTCTCGAATCCAAAGATGCCACTACATAATTTTATGTTTTTGCTCTTATGCAACACCACAGGATAATAGCCCCAGTCTCGTGAAGCGCGTGAAGAAGAGCGATGCCCGTGAAATTGAGAGTTTTTATCAGCAGTACTACGAGAACTACGTCCGTGCACTTGACAAAGGGGAACAAGCTGACCGGTAATTCTGAAGCTCCAAACCAGAGCTCTATCTCGTTATAAATCTAATCCTAGCCATGACACACCCTGTCCCATGCCAATGTCGCCTTGAGGGCCCAACTTGGGAAGGCCTACCAGACCGCCGGAGTCCTCTTCGAGGTGCTCCGCGCCGTCAACAAGAATGAGAAGGTTGAAGAAGTCAACCCAGAGGTTTCGAGAGTGCCCAACTTCACCACCCGCTCTTAGATTCCAGAATTCGTGGCCTGAGCTTCATTCATTGATTTATTCGGGTGCATTCCTTTCGCACCCCGGTTATGAAATTCCGTACTCATTAAGTGCTGGCCCCCTTCATCGTCAGATTTAGGTTCACCGCTAGCATAGCATTCTCAAATGCAGATTGCTCCCCGCTTGAGCTACCATACTTTGTTGGATTTACGACAGACCCCCCTATCATAGTTGTCCCTATAGATATAGAGATCGCCTGGTGTTATTAGTACACCTACCCTTAGCTATCAATATCAAAATCCCTACTTGTCTTTGGGTTCAACAATGCACACTAACGGGATGAAATCTATGCCCAGCGGGGCAGCTGTCCTTGTCCTCGGTTCAGTAACGGCAGTAGTGGAAATACCTGTTTCGGTTCCGGGAATCAGATCGGTTCCTTCCTCTGCTAAGGCTTTGGTTTCATCGTATTGACTACGAAAGGTACGGTGTAGGTTCCCACGATCTTTCCTACGATTTCTACGAATAGATGACTACGACTAACGCAAGAGGGATTCCTGCGACTAACGCTAGAGCAAAGGGAAAGGACAATGAAGCAGCAATAAACAGATTGAAGAGCTATTAGTATAGCAAGTTTTAATTCAACAATTAGTTAGTTTGGGAAGACTGCTTTGCCTGGATTGATGGCGAGCCTGGAATCCTTGCTTCTCCACTAGGGGCTAATTCCATAAACAAGTTTTTCTATCTCAAAAATCATTTTAGGAATGAATGAGAATTTCGTTAGATTTCGTATACAAGGTAATGCATCGTACCTCCGTTAAAGGCTCATTTTCTCCAATCTCTGAATTTCTGCGAAACGAATTGGCATATAGAGAATAGGTTTCTGGCATGACCAAAATGAACTTCACAGATCCGATACAAGAAAGGATCGATTCAAACAGCAATTGTTAAGCGTCTCTGGATATTGTAGCAACCTACACGCCTGTCTAACCAATGTAGTTCTGTCGTCAAGTTGCTCTGCTTGTTCATTCTGATCTTTCCATTTCATGTAAAGCACAGGAACACGGTGGATCGTACCCCCCTGAAACCTACAGATAGGGAGCTCCCAATAGAAGGGAGTAACCGAAATCAAGCTTGCTCACTGAGCATAAGAACATTGAAAGCAGGCGGACTATCAGCAGCATTGCGATTCTTTATTTGGGCAAAGCCAAGGTATCACTTCGGGAAGAAATGCTGTTTCAAACCACAAATGAGTTGGAATGGTCAATTTGGTTTTTCAGCTACTAGTACACTCGCTATGAAATCCTAGATCTTCTTGTGAGTTGTCTCCACACCATTGCGAAATATTTGGATCAATGATAGCAGAGGCAGGCAAGAAAAGCTGCTCAAAGGGGACGGCCCGATGATCGAGTTCGTGCTCGGGGAGTGCCATGTCTAGCTAGTTCATGCAGACACCCGCCCTTTCCAATCAATGGAGAATGGTTACTAGAGCTAGTGCCTGTCCCACTTTAGAACACTAAGAACATAATAAGCCTAGCCGGGACAAATGCACTCAGTGTTAGTCCGATCACCTCGTCTAAAATCATCTTCCCTTTATTAATGACCAAGGGTATCCATATCATGATATGTAGATATAAGAGGGCAGAGGCATTGATGCGGGTAGGATGCGTGTCTGCTTTCCTATTGTTTGAAGGAGTAGATACATTCATTTCCTTTTGCCAGAGTGAGAGTGAGAGTTGTGTGGGATGTTGACAATCACTATCTCGTCTAGTGACGAGTGCTAACCTTACATGAATCATGCCAAACACAGAAGAAAAAGAGGGGCTGGTCTTAACTGAAAGTTGTCCTTGTCCGGCTGAGGAAAGAAAAGGATGACGAGATGGGGACCCAAAGGTTCCCGGTGAGGAGGCCCGATGCAATGTTCGAAACTGTTGTTCCAGTTGTTCCTGTATGAGGAAGAAGACTCCTTACGAAAGCTGGTTCAAACCTTTGTTCCTTGTTCCTCGGCCTTAGTTAGCATTTTTTTGAACAGTGAAATACACCTTTGTCCTGCGTTGCATGGTGAGAGTGTGAATGGAGACGGGGTGCCACTTTTAAATAGGGGCAATCCCGAATAAGAATTGAAGGAAAAACAGGCAAGCACTCAAGCGTGAGCTGAAATACCGGGTCCTCACATAGGAAAATTAGTATGAAAGGCCGATAGATCCAGGGTCCCCAGGTCCAAATTCTTTCCAATCAAGTACAAGTTCAAAACAGAGTTTTCCGGGACTATCGATTCGTAGTTTTCGAATCTATCGAGTTTCTCCGGATCAGGAGGCTTTACATACAAAGCCGACAACACGGTAACATTACGCTTCTCTTTCTTATTCTTATTCTTATTTATATAATTTGTGCTACTTTCACATGAAGTGAAAGGGACGCTGTTCAGAAGAGCCTTCCTACATTTGCGCCCTGCTAAAAGCTATCGCACCACATGGTGCAGAGACACTCGACAAAAGACGAGCAACAGCCCTTGGCAGCCCCCATGGCTGCTGCCTCTGCGCCATCTTGCACTTGATCCTCCGGCCTTCTGCCTGGATCCAAGGATGACAGAACCTGGGGCGGGTTCAAAATGGCAGGGACTTCAACTGGTGGAGCAGGCAGAGCGGGGGGCGCATCCGCGGGTTGAGCCTGATCCCCCGCTGGATCTGGCAGAACTGGCGGTGCGTCTGCGGGTTGAGCGTGACCCCCTGCAGGATTTGGTAAAACTTTCTCTCCGTCATCTAATAAAACAGTTTCAAAACGAAATCCATGGGTAAACAAAAATCAAAGAAAAAGAAAATGCAATTCGTTGGGGGAACGGGTTACACGATGAATCATCCCCCTTTTAAGAAACCAAAGTAATAATAATGATACGAAAATCAAAAGGAGAAGGAAAGGAAATTCTAGGCCGATGGGAAAATGAAAAAAGAATTTCCCGAAAAAAAGGATGGGACCTGGAAATGGAAAACAAACCTACTATAATACGAATCCTCTTCTCGGGGATCATAATGTCAAGTTGCTTTCTTACTCGAAAGTACTAAATAGATAGGCGCTTGGGCCAGGTACAATTGAATGAAAAGAAGCAAACTACCGTTGTTTTAGGAGGTATGGGAGGGCGGAGACCGATCGATAGAAGTGTCTTTTCTTGGCTATCCAGATTTATTGGATCATTCCTTCCTGTGACGCCTTTTCCCCCATCCATATCCTACGCTACGCATGGAGTTAGCACAGTCTATGACTCGGTCCTGGGACTCCTTCTTTCTATGTATAGACAGAAGGAGGTTCTGCTTTCTATTTATAGCTACTGGATCGTAGTATTTCCTAAGAAAAAAGGATACGCGAAACGTAGTTCCAATACCTCTGATGTGGTCCACCCTAAGAGCAAGCCAAAATCTAGGTGAATGAAAGGGCAACTGCAGTTCAGCCTTTGATTGACTTCAACACAACTTACCCTTTAGGGTAATAGGATGCCACTACTTGACCTTTAATCATTCAAGTTGGATAAAAAGATAGGAATAGGGATTTTCTTCTTGATCCAATCGGAACTCTTGAATTGAGGGGTGGCCAAAACACCTTGTACCTTTCCCAAAACTTGACCTTCGATGCAATTGTTTTCCTTTCTAGTTTTGACGATGGAATGAATCTACTTTTGACTTGTCCTCCATATGCAATAGTTTGATTGTCAGGTTTCAAGAATGCTGGAAGAGAAGGGAAACCTCAGAGGCAGAAGGTAGAAAAATGATTTCATCATCTTATGGAAGGCATTTTCGTTTTGGTAGACCATTGGGGCAGAAGGAACACTCACCGTAGGCAATTCGTAACTCTATATATGCAAACCTTACATCAAAAATTGTCATTCTATAGATAGCTTAAGTTTGATACCTTCACAAATCCCCATCGTTGACCGAGATGGAGGTAATCTAACCATTGGAATATTTCCTTTCTGAAACCTGCTATCTTTCCACTTCTATCGGCTCACAACTTTTGGATCAATTCTGCGATAAGGCTGGATGGCCAAGGCGCCCTTTCGAGACTAGGACTCTCAGGTGGGTAAGATTCGGAAAACAGAAAAGCTAACCTGAATTCCTGCTTATCCCTAGGCTGCTGCTCTGTACTGCCTTCCCTCAAGTCGGTATCTTCTTCCATCATGAAAGTTGGTAAGCAATCTAGTCGGCAACAGGGAAATCAGGAACTCAAACTAATAGCTTCCTTGGTCTCTGAACAGAGCACTACACTAGATGAGGGAATCGATGGATGTGCACCTTTTAGGGGAAGAATGCCACAACCCTTCCTTTCGATACTTTGGGCCTTACAAGATTCTAGCACGTGTTGGTGTTGTTCCATATTAACACCGGGAGCTACCTTCAACTTCTCAAGTGCACCCTGTATTTTTCATGTCTCTAAGCTTTGACGTGCTGTTCCCCCGCCCACTGTCTCAGGTATCCTCTCGTTTACCATTTGAGACTGACAATCCCTCTGTCCCTATGCAAGTTTTGGTGAGTCGTTGGTATAAGTAATAAAGGGAGATCAATTCCTGGAACAAGGCTTGATTCGCTGGTCCGAGTCGATGGCACTGGACAATACTTGGGAGGACCTCATCGACCTGAAGACTCATTTTCCTTATGGAGCGGCTTGGGGTCAAGCGCTTTCTCAAGGAAGGGGGAATGTTAGCGCTTCTACTTCGAATACTCGTGCCCCGATTACAACACAAGACGACGTCGGCCCACGAGCCAGACCCAGGAAGAATACGAAGTCCAATTTCCTCAACCGCACACACGGATAAGACGCGAGACAGTTTCTGAGGGATAGAAGTCTTGATCGGGCCAAGCCGGCATAACAGTTAGTGTTCGCATTACTTTCTCTTCCGAAGCACGCACATTCGAGTTCAATATGGATGCACTGAGCGCTTAAGACCACTCGTTGGATGATATGGTCAATCATACTCCAGAGTGGGGACAGCATAACAATAACATTCTCTCTTTAGATTCGAGATGTATTGATCGAGACATGCCTCACTCTAGTGAGGATTTGAGCTCCCTGATAGACGTAGGGCCCGCTCGGTACGCTGTCATTGTTTAGGGGGGTTCTTAATTATAGCATGAAAGTCCGAGTTGGAGGAATGATATTGGGCTTGAGAAGTGAGCAAGGAACCTGACATAACATTCCTATGGTTCCTCTGTCCCGGTCTTGCACCACTCTCATATCCATCAATCAATTTCATAGATAGTTACTATGGTTGTTTCTTCCTCCATTCACTAAAACAAATGGAACCTTTCCCTCCTCGAGTCAGCAAGCCAACTCGAGCGTTTTACCCTCGTGTCACTAGCGCAACACGAGCCATTCAAAAAAAAGTCTTGGAACTGAAGAGAAATCCATCTCTATACAAACTCTTTATGTTCTTGATATTGATTGAGTTACGAGAATGAAGAAGCGTAGCACACCTTTTCTCTCAATTCAAGTTTCCATTCAATAAGTGCATCAAGTATTTCGTATAGAAAGAAAAGGAACCACTTCTCTTCTCTTAAGTATATGAAAAATAGCTTTTTGGTCCCTTTCGTCCAGAGCTTAGGACATCGTCTTTTCATGTCGAAGACACGGGTTCGATTCCCGTAAGGGATAGGTACTTATTCCCGGCCGGCGGTATCAAGAACCCGGATAGTCAGTAGGAAACTCCAATCTGCAAGCGGAACAACGAGTTTAGAAGGCACGTTCTTGAAAGAGCAGGCTGACTATGAAACTCATATAAGGCTCGCGATCGGGTGCATTGTTGACTCGGGGGCGGTTCCATAGGCGGATACTCTAAGACGGATCAAGTTGGGCTATATATTATGGAAAGTTGACCCTACTTTCCAATTTCGTAGATAGAACAGTTCCAGTAGAAGGTTAACCCGGCCTTCCTAAGAGTACTAGGTTAAAGGGGAGACCTCTAAAGCCCAGAAAGAACTATCCTATCCCTTTAGGAATCCAAAAGCGCCGTATCTGTGGATCACTAAGGGCTATACCCAATGAGCAAAGTAGAAAGAGCCTAGGAAAATGCATCTTCTCCCTATTCAGTCAGCAGTTGTCCATCGACTAGTATTACTTACCGCACCGCCCGGCGATAAGGGATTTCTCAGTGATAGACCCACGAGAGCGTGTGTGCCAGTGACAAAAGAAGTGCGAGACGATCTGGGAAGTGAGGGATGCCCTTCCTGGGTATCACGAGCGGCGAGGCAGGTACGGCTGGAGGAAAAGCAAGGCAACAGGGTGCTAGGTTTAAGCAAGTATTGTCCGTCCGATCATTGGAATCGTCTTAGCCGAAAAAGGCAGATCTGGTTTCACTAGTAGGAAGAACACCCTTCTAAGGTGAAGGTATTCCATTTCTAAGAAGGAAGTTCTATATATTCGAACTATAGAGAAGCTCTAAAATGGAAATCGAAAAGGAACCCCTTGTCCGTCCAGGTACTCACCCCGCCGGAACTCGCAATCAAACATAGGGTTGGCAAACTAGGAAGGCACAGAAAAGAAGGCAGTTGCGAAGGCGAGCAAGGTATTTTTGAATTTCCTCAAATTGATTCATCAATGAAGTAGTTGAATTGAAGTAAATGTGCCTACGAAAGAAGAGTTTTCGATATGGATATGCGAACAGGAAGAAAGCAAGCATATATTACTATTGCATTGGCAACGAACACCATCAAACAAAGATAGCTATTGAGGAGGAAGACCTGGATAGGGAGCCAGTTACGAATAAACCTGGGACTAGGAAACCCCGAACTACGAATGGAAACACTTTTTCAAGCAGGGGTAAACGGATCTGGTTAGGAAGCCGGAGATGGAAGAGAGGGTGTCGTGTCGGATCTTCAATCGGGGCAAACAACGGATGCTCGGGATAAAGCTGGACTTCGATTGGTTTTTGATGGATATGAGCTTTCCCTGAATAAGGATCCAAATATGCTTCCTAAAACAGCATGCGCAATGGTGGGCCGAGTACATAGCATAGCGTATATCAAGTATCCAATGCCTTCCGAATAAGGAATGGAAGCCGACTTAATAAAACTACATCTTGCTGATGTAGGTGTAGGCAGGTATTCTAAAAGGAGTGACAATATTGGGTGTAAGGATTCTTCTATGCAAACATTGACCACTCGTATGGTAGCCTCACAACCATCTACAAGGGAGACTTCCACCTCAACCTGAAGTTCACCCACGTGGAGCCTTTACTAGTCGGAGTGGTAAGACTACAACCGATCCTCTTCCCCAATGCCAGCGTTGTATGTACCACCTGCCTTCTACCCTAGCCGGCCCAATACCTTCTCCGCAGGGACCTCAACAGTTCACTACTTCTGCTGCACAGCCTAGTTCTTCTACACCAGCAGCTATTGCTCCTAATAATCCATCATCAATCTGCTTCACCTGTCAACCCGAAGCTGCCATTTCCAGAACGGTTTGTGAAGTCAACTGAAGACAAACAGATTGCGAAGTTTCTGGATATGATGACAGATATGCAGATTACCACCCCCATCCTTGATGGTGTCTTACAGGTGCCGATGTATACACAGTTCTTTAAGGACCAGCTCGCAAAGAAGCGAAACATTAATGAGCCAGAACTGGTTACTCTTACTAAGGAATGTAGTGCACTCGTTCAAATAAGCTACCTCTCAACTTAGATGAGCCTGCCAGTTTCAGTATTCCATGCTTGATAGGAAGTCAAAATTTCCATGCTTTATGTGGTCTTGGGTCTACTGTGATTCCCTTCATTATCTACGAGCCACTACCATTGGGTGATGTACGACCGACTAGCATCACTCTCCACCTTGCTGATGAGGATCCGGCAGACATTTTGGGTGATATCCCTGCGATAGTTGGTAACTTCGCATTTCCAGTTGATTTTGTTGTCTTGGAGATGTAGGATAAGAGCTTTCCTATTTTTTGGGGGGAGACCTTTTCTAGCTACTACAGGGGCTGTCATCGATGTGAAAGATGCTAAGCTCACGCTTCAATTTGGTGAGGAGAAAGTCTCATTTGACATTAGGTATATCTTCCAACTCACCTTCCTCACTGACAGACCATAGTAAGCAATATGAAACGAGTCACTTAAGCCCTAGTAAAAGGCTACTCTTTGAATCCCCTCTTTAAGGCATATAAAATTAGTACTCTTCCTGAGCTAGCTTAAGCATATCTCGAGCGAGTGAGTTTCCCTCCATCAAGTTCTAAGCGATCAAATAAGGTCCTTGCTCTCGAGCCAATGCCAATACCAATAGATAGGGTCTAAATGAAGGATTAAAAGGAGGTTACCGGTTAAGGGCAAATGTAATCTCTGAGCCAGTTGGAGAAAAAAGGCAATCAAAGAAAGTTTCAGTTGGACTTTCCCTGCCAACCCTACCCAAATTTCATACCCTGCAGTTTTCATTCCTCTATTGATATTTCGTTCCTCGAATCGAGACTTTCTTTGTCGAGGATCTCTGGTTTAGGGTACTCCATCGAGTTTCAGTTTCTTCTTCTAATGGCTGTGTCCGTCTAAGGTGGCTATTTGAGCGATTTAAGTATCGCGGTTGTCTTGAGCTCTGGATTGATGGACGAAAACCCGGGGCTGGGTTCGATTTCAACTCGGAGATAGCCGGGTCTATAGTAAGAACCGCTTTGTGAACAGCATCGGATGACATAGCCAGGGTAGGCGCAATAGAGCAATTATGCCTTAAGCCCAAAACTCTTCCTTCTAGGGATCAGATCAACCTAAAGCACTATCAGTTGTGGATTCATCCACAAAGTCTTTCTACTTAGCTCGTAAAGCGAAGTAGCTATCAACGGCTTTAGCATGACAACTAGAACATCAAGCCATGGTAAACTGCCAAAGCTTCTGCTGTAGTGTAGCACCAGGGTTCAGCCTTCTCCTTGCCGTGTTGCATCGCCCACATCGTGTTCAATTGGAAAGTCTGGCAAAGACGCTTCCAACTCCTGGTTCAGGGTCTGAGGTTACCAAACAAAGATGAATCCTGCGCAATTAGAGATTAAGCCATAAGATCCCACCCCGAAACTGGAAGAGTCGGGGGCACCTACCGAAGGAGTCTTCCCTCCATCGATTCAATGACAAAATAGCTCTATTGAGAGGGCCTTTGACAACCCTCTTGAATGTGGCTCGCTCCTAGTTTTTCTTCCCCCGCCTGTTCTATCTAGGCTGGTGGCTATACCAGATTTCGTGTCTGATCGAACTTGAAACTAGCCCATTGAGCTTCTTGGATTCCAAACCGGAAAGAAGGATCGCACATAAGAAAATAGAGTTGGAATGAAAGATGGGGTAAAGATGAACTTTATTCTCCTAGCTGCTCTCCATCCAGCAAGTTACTCTCTTTCAAAAGATGACAACTCAAGATTACCAATCAAAACCAACGCTTTTTCTACTCCTATAGCTTCATCATTACATCTTTCACTAGTTGTTGGATGTGAGTGATGAGATCGATCCATGGAATTTTTACCTCACTCACATACTTTGGAAGATGAAGAAATTCTCTTAAATTTACTTATGGGCTAGCTCTACATGTGGTCAGATGGGTTCCCCTCTTCAGTCATTTGGTACCTCTCCAACGCTTCCTCCTATTCCTATTGATCAGATCAAAGCCAAACCTATCTAGTCTTGCACGTTGTCACCCACCGCTCTTGCCAAAAACAAAGAAATTCTATCTTGGGAACTAAAAAAGAATCGGAATGGGAAGTATTTATTTCTTGATTCTCCGGCTAGCATCCTTACTTCCTTCTTCAATGGAAATTCTATGTTTTGGCTCGGTATAAACCAAAAAATGAGAAATTCTCTTATTTGTAGAAAAGTCTTCTTTTGGTTAAATCTGGAGAACCCAGTCGAAACTCTGATTCATGTTTGTGGATTTTAATAGCTCTCCTATCTACCCGGAAATGATCTTCTACCTTTACTGTCTGTGTTCTTTACATATCTTTTGATTGTTTTTCAAATCATTGTGTCGTTACAAATTCAGTGGTTGCACCCTTGTGAGCAAGTTGTTGCCGGATTGGATAGGAGAAGTGAAACAAAGCTACGAAGGATAAAAATTAGCTAAAGAAGTTAAGAAGAGCATTAGTGAAGCGAGAGGAGGACAAGATGGTTGGGAAGAGGAGGAAGGGGTATTAAGGAAAAATGGGAGGCTTTATGTGGGGACCGCTGGAAATGCAAGAGCTAGGATAGCGCAAGAACTGCATGGAACAGCTACCGGAGGCCATTCAGGTATACTAGCTTCCTATAAGAGAACTAATAGGAACTTTGTCTGGCCAGGAATGGATGCCTCTCTTGAGGACAGACTGTGACGGTAAAGCAACAACATCAACTCGCAATGGCCCTCGTGCCATGAGACATGGATTTTAGTCGACGTAGATTGGATCGAAAGATCACACTTCCGCTCTTCTCCTATCGGACTAGTCACTTCCCACTCTCCTCAAGTGAACAGTTTAGCCACTATCCTCCCATATACTCTGCTTTTTCATTGCTTATGAACTGGAACTTGTTGGTGCATGGATTTCATGTTTCAGCAGCACTTTGGTTTGTGCATGGTTGTGAAAAGAAGGCTTTCTATACACTTATATGAACTTCATTGGCAAAACAAAGAGAAGCTTGCCTTGATAAAGCACAGCCTTTCACACTCCAATAGGCATATATTGTTACAAGGTTATGCCCAAAGGTCTCAAAAACGCCGGTGCTACATATCAACGCGCCATGACTAAGATCTTCGATGAGATAATACATAAGATTGTCGAGTTCTATGTAGATGATCTCGTTGTAAAGGCGGTATCCTATTAAGAACATCTTCAACATCTCAGAATCGTATTCGACCGCCTAAGGCAACATGCACTCAAGTTAAACCCATTGAAGTGCGCCTTCATGGTCTCGTCAGGCAAATTCCTTTTGATTCTGTTGTCAGAGGTGCCTTTCAATTTCATTGACCTTGGTACTGCATTTCATAGATACCTTCGCTATTATAGTAACGCAATTCTCCACTGAACCCATTGACCTAGGTACCGAGCCTTTTATGCGTACGTCTTTTCGGACTCTTTATTTGTTTGTGGACAACAAAAATGCAAACATGAGAAAAGGGGACCATTCCATTTTGAACACACCCATCTATCTCATCTGACCTCTCCGAATTCCCGAGTAACGAACCATGGGCTATAGATGGTTGGGACATATCATCATCCGGAGGGAGTGGTCTTAATACTGATGTCTTTCTTTAACCTTTGGGAGGTCAAACCACTGAACCTATTTCTTTGACCTTGGGACTGATAGATAAGAAGGCAAGGCAGAAGAACCAATTGAATCGCGGAGAACAGGTAGCTCCGGCATGTGAACTTGTCGAACCATTCAACTATACTGTATATCGATTGGCCACATCAACGCATTTCACCTTGGAACTTGTACTTGGAATAGAGCCAGCCTTGAGATCCGCCACATCTTCCTTCAAGTCAGAGAGTTGAGATAGAACAGCTTCGCCTTTGACCGGTTTGCTGCTTTCCTTTATACACAAGCCCCTATTATTAAGGTATGGAGGTTTTTTCTGGAATGACCAAAGAACAAGAGAAGTTCAATGAGGTGCAAACACAAGAATTAAAGCAACGAGGACAAGTGCTAGGATAGGATCCCGAAGGATGGCATGCCTATTTAGCAACATGCAGAAAGGATGGCTTCACGCAAGAATCTTGATGAACCAGGTATGTCTTCTACTAACAGATATGCTATTTGCAATTCCATTGATTCTGCTAGTCTAGTAAAATCTGCTGTAGATAGTGGTCTAGTGTTGGGCAGTAGACAGGAGGAAATTGACAGGTCTATAAATTCTATTAAAGCAAGAGAACTTGCTCAAGCATTGCTTTATGAAGTTGCTCAGAAAAAGAAGTTAGCTGCTCATGAGAAGGAGCAGTCTTCCAGTGTCGAGTTAAGCTCTGATTCAGAGAATGAGGATATTACTCAGATTGTTGAAGAGTTAGATAATCACAGTACTTGTATACCAGTTGGTGACAAGAACACTACGAGCAGAGCTAAGAGGAGGCATAACAAAAAATAGATACCGCCATGAAGACACTAATCTTGAATGTGAGGGGCCTGGCCAGGTAGAAGGGGGCAACCTTCTGAAGTGATAGAGTGGGTGGACATAGTTTGTGTTCAAGAAACTAAGAGAGAACAGTTCTCAGATAAAGAGTTAATGGCAATTGGTGGCAGAAAGCTTTTCAAGTGGTTTTGCAAGCCAGCCAGTGGCAGTAAGGGTGGAATGCTTATTGGAGTCAATCTGGATGTCATGGATGCAGACCTCATTGGGGAGGGTCAATTTCTCCATGGTGTTTGAGTATAGAGGCTTTGTGATAATTGTGCTTGGGTGGATGTTTATGGTCCAACCAAATTTAAGAGCTATGTTTTTGTCAGAGCTCACTAACTTTGTGCAGAGTGTTGATCTACCTTTGCGGGACATGATCAGATTTGCTCATGAAACAATGGCAGAATACATATTAATAGGATGGAAGCTTTTAATGCTTTCATATCTGAAACTGAACTACAGGAACTGAGAAGGGTTGGTGGCCTGGACTAACAAACAAGACAGGCCAGTGAGAGAAGTTTTGGATAGAGTTCTGGTTTCTTCAACTTATGAGGATTTATTTCCTAAGTTTTACTTCCCTCTTGCAAGCTGGGTCAGATCATTGTCCTTTACTTCTAGAAAATGGGGAAGATAGGGGCTGCCACTAAGTTTTGTTTTGAACCATCTGCAAGAAGGGTTTAGAGATATGCCGTTACAGAAATGGCCTACAAGAACTGTTGCAAATGTTCCATTCCAGACTATTGGCAACAAGTGTCTCAAGGCTTCAGGAAGTTCTTGAGAGGGTGGAAGGAAAATGATGCTACTGACAATAGAAGAAGTAAATCCAATCCCTGCTTTAGCCTTGCTGCTTATTCACTGGCAATCCAACCATACCATTCTTGTCTATCAGGATCAGTCTTTCCCTCAAGTCACCTTAACATGCTTCTTTCTTTCCTTCACTATGCAAATACAAAACTAGGTTGCGGACGCATAAAGCCACTGATACTATTGGTCAGAAGTATGATTTGACAAAAACTACTACTTTAGCAGCTATGCGAAATGGAAGTTTCCTTCTTCTTGCTTGTTTGGCCGTCCGAAAGGAGATACAGATATCGGGGAGAAAGCAGCTCTCTGAGCGATGGATACCGATCGATCTCGGTTATTTTCATTGATCCTGGCCTATCTCCATAGCGCTCACCCGGATGGAATTCACTCAGCTCTAGGCCGCATCCATCTGGTTGGCATGAGAAAGAAGGCAATTCCTTCCTTGGGTCAGATCTCCGTTCCGGGATGGAAGAAAGAAATGATGGTTTGGATGAGCAATTGGGAAACACAGATGGGGTCATGGATGGATACCTAATGTGAGATGCATGCATTTCGGATAGAATGTCACACTGGCTCTGGAGTGCCCGGGGGCGATAGATATATGGATATATAGAAGGAAGGGAACATCGTCTGTGAGCTCTCTCTCCTAATCCACTTTCTTATTGCAAAGGCTCCAACAGAGCAAAGTTGTACAAAAAGAAGTATGCATATGGTCGTTCCCCTTCGAAAGGCAATGGAAAGCAAGGGTCCCGCTAGCATTGAGGAAGGAAGCGGTGAGACCAGTTCAGCCATAACCTTGAATGAATTTATATAAGCCAGGATCTTGTACCGGGTACGGAGACTCTCTAGTGATGCTCCCCTACCCCCCTCTGCCTAGGGTAATAAGCTGGAGTGATAAGCTTAAGGTAATAGCACATAGAGAGCTAATACCATATCCCGCCCGGCTCCGCCTTTAGCTGACCCAGCCTGGACTTCCCCTTCAAGCGTTCAAGAATAAGCATGGGAGTCGAATAGAGATGGCACTTGGAAACTACCGTTGGTATTTCAGGTTTCACATTGTACAGAATGAAATCATCGATAGGGCTCGCCCCGAAGAGAGGATGCCGCGCTTAATAGAAAATTGTTTAGTTTAGGCATTTAGCTTAGCTTAAAATAGATATGTAACATGATGTACTTACACGTGCAACCACTCCGTCTTCTAGACCAGGGTCATAATTGAACCCACAACAAACCTTAGATGATGTGACTTCTCCACCCTCTAGGCAATTCAAAACTGGTCCCATTAGCTCGAATTTACTAATGTTAGAAAGGAAGACGAAGGTGCCAAAACAAAGCATTTGTTTCAAGCACTGTCGTGTCCTTGAGCTTCAAAGTCTCCAAAATCTTGATCGAGAAGAGTAAGCATTGCCTGGTGAGGAAGAGCGGAAGCATAGGTTTTTGGATCCTAGCGAAGGAGTTTCAAGCACGGATTACGCTTCTAAAGAGAACTATTTGGCTTGGCCCCTTCCTACCAAAGATTTGAGATAACTAAAGCGACTCGCAGTCAAAACTGGTGGAGCCAACGCCAAAGAGGAAATGTGTAGATAGTAGGTGAGCGCCTAGCCCCTTAGTCTTTCGGATCGGAAGATTCATTGGTTTCATCCAAAGGCTTCTGTCTCGTCTTTCTCAAATTGTTGATCGAGGATCAAAGACATTGCTAAAGCAGACGCCTACCAAACGGGAGTTCTTGTACCTGCTAGAACAGCATCTGCTCGAACTTTTGTTTCTTAGAAAAGAAAATATGAACTCACAATGTGCAACAGAAATGTACCCACCGGTTGAGAAACCACCATAGTTGGATGATTGCTCGCGCTAGTAAGACAGCTTTGACTCTTCTTGATCGTGATCTGGTGATCGGTCACACCCTCTTTAGAGGTTCTAGGCCCTGCCTATTGAGTCATCTACCACAGAAACAGAGTCTCGTGATGATCCTGGTACAAAAGGTTCGTCAGGCCCGCATTCAGAGACTTCTGCCTCAGACTCATATCCATAAAGATATTCTCTCGCTTTCTAGCTGTACCCTTCTTCACACCCACCACGGAGGTTAGAGATTTCCCGTTATCAACATTGTCCAGGCAGGACTCTATTTTTAGAATGCTTGGAGCCAACCAAACAGTTTGCTACGTCCCTCGAGAAAATCAAAACTTCATTGGAAATTCAGGACCAACTTAGGAAGGCACGGACTCATACTTTGTAAGGTCGAAGTCCACACATAAGAAAATAACTAGTGCCTAGGAATACCCCCTTCTTCACCAAAGGGTGCAGTTAACTAACCCAATTCACCGGGATCAGACGCTATCTCAGACATTTAGCTAAGATGTTATGCTCTTTTGATTGAATTATAAGAGAATTCAATCCCTAATTGGGCGTACCTTCGTTGACATCGAAACGCGCTCGCTTGAAGCCCCTACGGAGGCGGGTTTGTAAGAGAAATAAGAGGTGAATTAGCGCAGTTAAGAACTTCCTAAGGGCTACCACCGGTGGCCACCTCAAATAATGGATCAATTGGAGCTTATTTGTTAAAGCCACCACCCTGGTATCACAGATCCAACTTGGTTCAACGAATATAAACAAGAATTTAAAGGGATAAAAATTAATGGCCGCCGCATTGCTCGTGTAATTTGCTAATCCAAATTCAACATTTAAGTGCATTTCAGTAGCTTGAAACGAAGTCATTGCTACTGGCTTCACTATTTTAGAGATTACTCTGGGCAGAATCCACCGACTTCAATAGCTAATTGGACCACTGCCTCCTTCAACAGGAGTAATAAAAATGCTTTCTACCGTCGCCTACTTCTCCGAGAGACCAGTCTAAAACCAACCAAAAGGTGAACAAAATAAGTCATAACAGAGGTTTCGAGAGTGCCCAACTTCACCACCCGCTCTTAGATTCCAGAATTCGTGGCCTGAGCTTCATTCATTGATTTATTCGGGTGCATTCCTTTCGCACCCCGGTCAATGAAATTCCTGAATTCAAGTACCTCGACTTTCCAATATTGATAGTTCGCGAAAGAACTAAGATCTTCAAGGCTATACCAACTGAGCTATCCTGACCATTTATGGAATCTAGATTCCCCGGTTTTCTTCCTAGCTCGGACTCCTTGTCTGGAATAGGTCGCATAACAACCCCCCAGAGGGAGACTCGAGTTATTTACTTCTTTGTTAAAATAGATTATATAGCCATGATGGTTGGTCAAGTGGACAATGCCCAGGTGGGTAGACCCATATAGTAGGGGAGATAAATGCCCTGCAGTGCTATTGAGACCGATCTAGGTTATTGATGGCTTTTATTTAAAGACAAGGAGCTTAAAGGTGATGGATAAGGCTTTCACCCATCCGATACTGAGTAATCCGTTAATCGATCCCCAAGGGAAGGGTACTTGTATCTATAGCAGATTGGTGTTTCAAGCAGGCCAGCCCACTCTTAACAACAATGCAATCAGTCCATTCACTCAAAACCGGAACCCACACTCAAAGTTAAGGTCAATACTCCATTTATACATACCAGCCTCGACAGAGGGGGAGCACCTACAGCATAATCACTCATGAACACATATTGACTCACTTCTAGATAGATTAGTTGATTCACAATGCCCGCAGATACCTATATATGTTATTGAACCTTTTTATTGGAATATGTTTATCTAAGGCAGACTGAACTAGTCTTAATATATGGAAGATCTTGGGGACAAGGAGCTTAAACGTTATCGATCGACATATTGGCTCGATCGGGGCCCAGGCTCTGCCCTCCGAGCACTTAAGCATGCATCCGGATTCGGGCTCTGGGCTTGCTCATCAATATGTCAGTGTGGCAAGTGCTTAATGTAGCATTCTTGTCAAGGACTTCCCAATGTTTCAATAGAGTCCAGGGATCTGCAGGCTTGTATTGGGAATGCCATCCGCTTCCAGCGTGCGGTTGACCGGGCTGCCATCACAATAATCTAGGGTTCGCGTATGCTCTAGCATTCATTCTTGTTCTTGGTCTTGCTTGTTCTCCCTGGATCTCACTGCTTCCTTCCTACCCCCGGTAGCAAAAGTCACGAGATTAGTTATTTAAAACGGGCCTTCTGCCTTGGATTGCTTTGGCCCATTTGACTGGATTCCCATATGGCACCTTGCCCATAAAAGCGAACTACTAACTTCGGTGAAGGAAGAAGCAAGTTCCCAAGAGAAGTGAAGTCATCAACCTGGTATTAGTTTGCCAATCTAAAAGTCAAGTGATACAGGTCGGGATGGGAAGAAAGAAGCGATTTCCTCGAATTTGCTTTCGAAAAGGTGTAGCTGCATGGAACAAAATCCACATTGCCAGTTCTCAATTATGAGTAACTTGCAGGATGAAAGATTCTTATTATTGTTAGCACCTCTGCTCTACCTTTCACACTAGCTTCCCGTCGCTCGAAGTACACTTCTCAACCACTAACTATCTCGCTCGATTTCTCCCGTAACTCTTCCACCTACTCCTTTGATGAAAGGTGAAGATTGTTGGGTTGATCCTTCGATTTGGGCATCGTAGGGCGCTTCTTCAGTCAGTGGGCAACGAATTCCGGATATCTAGTATGAACAGAGTGAACTGTTATGATATAAATAATCCGTTGGAAAGCATGAGGTCTCACTTATGTTCAGTGCTTTTCTATTTCTAGCGCAATTGAAGAATAATTGGCGACGCTCTGCGATAATATGTTTTAGGGATAGCCTAATGCTATTTAGGATTCGGATTCTCGACTATTGGTATGATCGGAACTAGTATTTAGATATATACGACCCTCTACTGGTTTGACCTTCGAAAGGCGGAGAAAGTGGGGTTCAGGGCTTTAGGGCATACAATGGGTTATGGGGTCCATGGTACACGGATGCGCTAACCAGCGAGAAAAGGCCTAGCACTTAACTCGTCCGGTGCGGGTCTATTTCTCCCTTCGGGTCCTCTACACCTGTAAAAAGGAAAGGAGTCGTCAGGGCTTGGTTTTCTTTAATACCGCTAGGCCTTTCTCAATCTGTCTTCTTTGGAAAAAAGTGCATTTTACTAAGATCCGATGGCTTTGAATCCGCTAGACCCCAACCAAAGCATAGAGATGGATTCCTAGCATGAGGTGGATTAGAGGGCGTCCTAGCCGTAAATGATAGATACTGTGGGTACTCACTGCTGCGCGAGGAAACGAAACCCTAGTCATGATGAAAGACACAAGTTATATATAACAATAATATCTATGAAGAGAAAGTATGCAATCCTTATGTCGAGCTTCCTTCGGTAATGTTGCAAAGGAAAGGAGATAAGTTGTTTCTCTTTATAAAGCTAAGTAAGGCTAAAGCTCTGTTTCCATTCCTGTTTATAAAAAAGAATGCTAGCACGACTTTCAAATAACCAGAAAGGAGTGTAGGATTGATTCCTCACATGATACGCATTTCCATCTAATCTAGTTGGGATTTAGGTTCCTGCTAGGTGAGATATTTATTTTTAGACAGCTGGAGGTACGAATTACCCGATTGTGAATGCTTCTTACTCGCAGGAATAATCCCATTGTGTCCACGTATCCACACGATTGGTTTCTGAACCAGAAGTTCATTCATTTTTGATCGAGAAACATGGCGCAGGTGTCAGATTGGAGTGATTATTGATACGTGGTATGAGCGTACAAAATGATTGGGGTTTGGGGTAGTAACACCAAAAGAAGCGTTAGTTGTTGTCTCGGATTGAGAAGCAGTGGCATCTTTAGCGGTCAATGCCCACGAAGGAAGGTCTTTTCTCACTCATTATTTAGATTAGTTAGCCGTGTGCACCTCTTCTTTTTTCCTTTCAGAATAGAAGATGGGGTTGTACCTGTCATCTCTTGATACCAGTATTCTAGCTTATGGTTCCTTTGTCGGTTTCCCCTGACCATACATATCTACTTCGGCGTGTAAAGAAGCTGCTCCGCTGATTACCCACCAACAGATGCTTTTGGCGCTCCTACCTTTTCCCTAGGATGAGTCTCCAAAGCGGGTCACTAATAGCTTCAGTGTGCAGGAAACTATGGCCACACCCTTTCCTACTCTAAAGCCGCTGCCCTTACTAAATAGTGAAGCCGTGCATACGTTTCCTCACTCAATCCGTCTGGTAGCAGAAGCCCTTTACCTAGGGTAGGGCTTCACGAGGTTTAAGTTTAAGATTATTGATAGAATCAACGAATCTCACTTCTAATGGGCTTTACTACACTACCAGAGGAGTACAAGCTTGAAACGGGCAGCAGCTACACACTACCTATACAATATATCAAGACGAAAGCAGGGCGCTTAGGACACTGGATTGGAAACTTAGACTGCCTTCCCTCTTTACTCGCTTGTTCCACTTGGTATTCACAATCAAAGGTCTCCCCAACCATTATAACAAGAACCAACCGTTGGATAGGGCCACCACTCGATGGGTTGGATCCTGCTCACCACGCGGAAAACAACCATACAATTTAGTAATTCCGGGGCTTACTATTCAAGGGCAAATCAAGTAGAATTGTGTATATAGATGAAAAAGGAGAATGGCGAAGAAAGTCAATTTGTCCAAAGCATGGTGCCGACCTCCTTCTTTTATACTACACGAACGAGAATTCTCATTTCTTGTGAATGGGCCCAATTTCCCTTTTGTTACTGGTCGGGACGACCTAAATCCTATATCGGTTTCTCAAGTGCCAAATAGAATAGTTCTTTTCCAAGTTTGGGTAGGATTCCTGACACCAATCACATCTGTAAGTAGCAAAGATTTAAACAAATAATGAGAGGCCTTTATCTAATTAAGTTGAATAATACACAGATTGTAATAAAGGAGCGTGCTAACTGTCACAGATAGCGTGGAGATAAACAGCACGTACCGACCAAGTGTCGCGGTAGGTTGGCTGGTGCAGGCAGGTTTGATAACTCAGTAAGAGAGTATGACCACTTTGGGAAATCCCCTAGCTTTCGTCCCTCACTGTCTACAGCGTAGCCGTCATGGAACCCAGTGTCTTCGTCAAGCATTCCACTCTAGTTTTCGCTACCAGTGTTTCAACAACACACAATACCGCCGGCCCCCATGCCACACATGTCAAATTATAGAATAGATCTCGAGTAGAGACAAGAAGACAGCACGCTAAAGCGATCGAAATGGTTGTACATGACTAGTTGTCTCCTGCGGCTCGCGATAACATGAATATCTCTCATTCTCTTCCATTCTTAGGCCTTCTTAAAATAAGACAAATATAAAGCAATCGAGCCAAAGAGAAAATCATGAAGCATCTAAGGTTTCCTTATCTTTTTACAATCTAGCTCCTCCGGATACGATCATGCTTAATGTTACTAGCACATGTTAATGTCTTAATCTCATAATAGACGAAAGAACGATAGGGAGTTGGTATCAAATCCATACCGATGATGAATGCATTCCATTCCATCGGTTAAGTTGGTATCCTCAGGAAAAAACAAAGCAGCGGAGTACCCATTTTTACATGAGAAAGAAAATGAGCTGATTTGAAGCTCTGCTCTTGTTATGTTGAACAAACGCCCTGCGGGGCACGCCCTCCGGGGGTTTACGCAAGGAATTCCGTAGAAGAGAGTCTTGGTAAGAAATAAATAAAAATGTACAGTCTACCGCAAGTAAAAAACCCATAGCTTCTATCGCTGACGGGGCCTTTCAGGCTATCTAAAATACCACCATCATAAAGGAGGATTCGAAGAAGACGGCATGACCGGGAGAGAGACGCAAGGATGGGACTGGAACGATTGATAAGCACTCATTTATCATGGATGAATAAAAATATGCGTATAGTAAAGACATACGCCCCATATCTGTGGATGATAGGCTCTAATTGCAAGTGACCAGTACGGGAACCGAGTTCATGTCTTTCCGGGAGTAGAGCTTGCGTTAAACTTGCTTCAATGGCGATGAAAATAGCTCAGTTGGTAGACGATGTCATGTGAGAGCTTGTTTTCTCGTTGAAGCATTCTTAGACTGATAGCTAGGGAAGTCCCATTTTGCAAGGGCTCGCGGAGTAGCCACAGATAGAAATTATCAAGTACCAACCAAATAGTTCTTCCAAGGCTAAAGGCAGGCTGACCCACTAATTATGTCGTAGGTAGGGATCTCGTTTGAACAAAATTGTATAACAATGAAGCGAGAAAACGTATGCGCCCGCAAACGGCTTTCGAGGCGATCCTGACCAGCAAACGAACTCAAATTCAAGCGACCCTCAAAGCGAGGGGAAGACCCCCATTCTTTTTGTCGAAATCTTACTGTACTTAAAAAGAACAATGTTGTTACTTCTTCAAATCTCTATTGTGTAGGTGTTTAGTCCCAGGTAGGAATAAGTAAAGGCTATTTCTTGTTAGTCTGTCTCTTTCTCTTTAATAGCAGGTTCTTGGGTAAAAAAAACCTAGTCACTTTAGAAAGTCCCCCTTTTTTTAGGGAGCAGAGCTGAAAAAGATGGGAAATTCCAATGAATGATAGAGATTTGATTCTCTATGGAGATGTCACGTCCAGTGATATACGCTTTTTTCAAGAAAGTCAAACTCATATGTCTTTTTTTAGTGGCTCATCAACTAGGTCAGATGCGGAAAGCGCTCCGCCGGAGGCTTCCGACTTGTTTATGAGGATTTGTGCAGAATGCACAAGATTAGTGGAGCAAGAAGGGAAATAGATACCCTCACAATGGGACATGCCTGACCTTCTTCGGACTGTGAACGAAGACTTAATAGTAATGCCAGACTTTCTAAGAGATACTTATTATGATGTCATGTTACGTGGACCTCATAGTTGGTTATTCCTTGATGTTAGCAACTGGATTGATTTAGTCAACTACGCCCCCCAAGTATGAAGGGGCGGGTGTTGTGAGATTTTACCCAAGAAATGGGTACATAAAATGAAAAGATCGGAACATGGGAATAGATCTTATACCAATACTGACTACCCATTTCCATTGTTGTGCTTTCTAAAATGGCATACCAATACATACGCTATGATGATCCAGAGAAACGTGTGGTTTCTGAACCCATTGGGATGACCCAAGAATTTCGCTATTTCGATTTTGCTAGTCCTTGGGAACAGCGTAGCGACGGATAATTCCGAATCTACATAGGTCTAGTCCAGGGGACAAATCAATAGGAAATGCTATTTGCTTCTTAAGAGAAGAATCACTTTTTTGAAGTTCCATTTCTATTAGAGGTCAATATGAATATTATACCATGTTCCATTAAAACACTCAAGTGGTTATACGATATATCGGGTGTAGAAGTAGGCCAACACTTCTATTGGAAAATAGGAGGTTTCCAAATTCATGCCCAAGTACTCATCACTTCTTGGGTCGTAATTACTATCTTGCTAGGTTCAGTTATCATAGCTGTTCGGAATCCACAAACCATCCCGACCGACGGTCAGAATTTCTTAGAATATGTCTTTCCCTTGACTTGGCTCAACGGCTTTAGTTCAGTAAATGCTTTCGTATGAAGCTTGAGTCAAGTCTAGTCTCATGTAGTGAAGATCGTCAAGCAATCATTGCTCGTCTCTCCGAAACCTATTAATAAGGAACACGTTCAAGTGTATGGAATAATCAAACCTTTCACGTATTTGTTAACATAGTGTTGGACGATTGATTCCTCTCTTTCTCCATGGCCTGCTTCCCATAACTGGCCTTACTAAAACTTACGAAATGCTAATTTGACCTAAATTTCCGATTAACTGCTGACTTTCTTTGCTAGCTCACCCGAAACTCTGTCTTCAGGAGGAAAGCTTGCTTGAGTACCTTACTTGAAAACAAACCGCTTGAGCTGTAACTGAAACAGAAAGGTTTGATGAGCCGTTGCTTGCTCTCTAACTGCTCTTACCGCTTCTTCTTCTTGACCTCTACTCACTGCTGCCAATGCTGTGACTGCCGCCCCTATCTCTAAAGCTGCGGATTACAGCTCCTGATTCAAGCAGTTTTTTTTCCTAAAGTATGAGTCTTGTTTGTGACATTCAATTCCAGAATGAACATTCAAAGGAAAAGTAGTATGGGACGCTGCTTGCTATTACTGACTGCGGCTGCCGACCGAAGAACTGAAGATCTTCAATCTATGTTTGAGTGCTCTTGGGAAAGAAAATAATTTCGAATGAAAAAATGACTTCAAAAATAGGATAGGATCGCGGATTCCACATATTTTTATAGAAAGAAAGATACTGTACTCCGCATCTTTACACCGAATCCTTAAAAGCCATTTAATGCCTTCTTGCCTGCCTTCAGTTCATGCCTTCAGGCCGGCCTGCTCTTGCCTATGAATGAGATGCCTACTTCCCATTAAGTCAAAATACCTCATAGACATACATATTTTTAAGGATACTTAGTTAGTTAAAGAGAAAGATGGCTTTTGACAATTTTTTTAGTCCCCTCGTTCCCGAGCAAGAAAACGGATGCGCTAACGCGCAACGGCTTTCACGCTAGTTGCTCAATCCGTTGCTTGTTCGGAAGAATCCGCAAATGAATATTCTTTATTTCCTCTCGGATAGGCCCTCTTTTTTCATTCGAATGTACATCTTTTTTGGTAATGATCATCTACAACTGAAAGACTGACGTCTTCCTCTACTCGATCCTTAGTTATACAATCTCCCTCCACCTCAATTTTTATGATCCTCATAGCCTTTTTTATTCGCGCCCTCCCCCTGGATCTATTCCTGCCGCGTCCACGTCCTCTGCCTCCAGCAACTAGAGCTGCATCATCTTGTTCATTATTGAGAATAGGCCTCTTCTCACACCGTACCAGTTCTTTTTGCAGTTGAATCTTCCCGTTCTGGCTTATTGAGTGTATAGATTCTTTTTGAAATGCAATCTATTCCCACATCACTCTTCTCATAACATATCTTGTTCTCCTCACTTTGATTCTGGATTCACCGGTTGATTTAAGACGGGGTTCTATGCTTTCTAGCCCCATTTGACAAAAGTGAGCTTCCCCTCTCTCTTTTGTAGGAATCAGATAGCAATGCTCATTCGTGAATAGCATTTCATGCTTCCGCTACTTCGTCGGAGAGATCCATGGAAACTCAACAAAGAAAAGCGGACGGGAAAGATTAGACAGAAAACTGCAACCAGAAAGCTTATCCGACGCTCCGTTGTACCATATCCCACGCTCTAGTGGTCCTTCTTTTCTGTGTGGGACTGCAAACGGATTTGATGATTTGAACGTGGTCGTGGGGTTGAACATATGAGTTTGACTTTCTTGAAAAAAGCGTATATCACTGGACGTGAGATCTTCATAGAGAATCAAATCTCTATCATTCATTGGAATTTCCCATCTTTTTTAGCTTTGCTCCCTAAAAAAGGGGGACTTTCTAAAGGGACTGAGTTTTTTACCCAAGAACCTGCTATTAAAGAGAAAGAGACAGACTAACAAGAAACAGCCTTTACTTATTCCTACCTGGGACTGAACACCTACACAATAGAGATTTGAAGAAGTAACAACATTGTTCTTTTTAAGTACAGTAAGATTTCGACAAAAAGAATGGGGTCTTCCCCTCGCTTTGAGGGTCGCTTGAATTTGAGTTCGTTTGCTGGTCAGGATCGCCTCGAAAGCCGTTTGCGGGCGCATACGTTTTCTCGCTTCATTGTTATACGATTTTATTCAAACGAGATCCCTACCTACGACATAATTAGCGGGTCAGCCTGCCTTTAGCCTTGGAAGAACTATTTGGTTGGTACTTGATAATTTCTATCTGTGGCTACTCCGCGAGCCCTTGCAAAATGGGACTTCCCTAGCTATCAGTCTAAGAATGCTTCAACGAGAAAACAAGCTGTCACATGACATCGTCTACCAACTGAGTTATTTTCATCGCCATTGAAGCAAGTTTAACGCAAGCTCTACTCCCGGAAAGACATGAAGTCAGTTCCCGTACTGGTCACATGCAATTAGAGCCTATCATCCACAGATATGGGGTGTATGTCTTTACTATACGCATATTTTTATTCATCCGTGATAAATGAGTGCTTCTCAATCGTTCCAGTCCCATCCTTGCGTCTCTCTCCTGGTCATGCCGTCTTCTTCGAATCCTCCTTTACGATGGTGGTATTTTAGATAGCCTGAAAGGCCCCGTCAGCGATAGAAGCTATGGGTTTTTTACTTGCGGTAGACTGTACCTTTTTTATATATTTCTTACCAAGACTCTCTTCTACGGAATTCCTGGCGTAAACCCCCGGAGGGCGTGCCCCGCAGGGCGTTTGTTCAACATAACAAGAGCAGAGCTTCAAATCAGCTCATTTTCTTTCTCATGTAAAAATGGGTACTCCGCTGCTTTGTTTTTTCTTGAGGATACCAACTTAACCGATGGAATGGAATGCATTCATCATCGGTATGGATTTGATACCAACTCCCTATCGTTCTTTCGTCTATTATGAGATTAAGACATTAACATGCGCCAGTAACATTAAGCATGATCGTATCCGGAGGATCTAGATTGTAAAAAGATAAGGAAACCTTAGATGCTTCATGATTTTCTCTTTGGCTCGATTGCTTTATATTTGTCTTATTTTAGGAAGGCCTAAGAATGGAAGAGAATGAGAGATATTCATGTTATCGCGAGCCGCAGGAGACGACTAGTCATGTACAACCATTTCGATCGCTTTAGCGTGTTGTCTTCTTGTCTCTACTCGAGATCTATTCTATAATTTGACATGTGTGGCATGGGGGCCGGCGGTATTGTGTGTTGTTGAAACACTAGTAGCGAAAACTAGAGTGGAATGCTTGACGAAGACACTGGGGTTCCATGACGGCTACGCTGTAGACAGTGAGGGACGAAAGCTAGGGGATTTCCCAAAGTGGTCATACTCTCTTACTGAGTTATCAAACCTGCCTGCACTAGCCAACCTACCGCGACACTTAGTCGGTATGTGCTGTTTATCTCCACGCTATCTGTGATAGTTAGCACGCTCCTTTATTACAATCTGTGTATTATTCAACTTAATTAGATAAAGTCCTCTCATTATTTGTTTAAATCTTTGCTACTTACAGATGTGATTGGTGTCGGGAATCCTACCCAAACTTGGAAAAGAACTATTCTATTTGGCACTTGAGAAACCGATATAGGATTTAGGTTGTCCCGACCAGTAACAAAAGGGAAATTGGGCACATTCACATGAAATGAGAATTCTCGTTCGTATAGTATAAAAGAAGGAGGTCGGCACCGTGCTTTGGACAAATTGACTTTCTTCGCCATTCTCCTTTTTTATCTATATACACAATTCTACTTGATTTGCCCTTGAATAGTAAGCCCCAGAATTACTAAATTGTATGGTTGTTTTCCGCGTAGTGAGTAGGATCCAACCCATCGAGTGGTGGCCCTATCCAACGGTTGGTTCTTGTTATAATGGTTGGGGAGACCTTTGATTGTGAATACCAAGTGGAACAAGCGAGTAAAGAGGGAAGGCAGTCTAAGTTTCCAATCCAGTGTCCTAAGCGCCCTGCTTTCGTCTTGATTATTGCATAGGTAGTGTGCAGCTGCTGCCCGTTTCAAACCTGTACTCCTCTGGTAGTGTAGTAAAGCCCATTAGAAGTGAGATTCGTTGATTCTATCAATAATCTTAAACTTAAACCTCGTGAAGCCCTACCCTAGGTAAAGGGCTTCTGCTACCAGACGGATTGAGTGAGGAAACGTATGCACGGCTTCACTATTTAGTAAGGGCAGCGGCTTTAGAGTAGGAAAGGGTGTGGCCATAGTTTCCTGCACACCGAAGCTATTAGTGACCCGCTTTGGAGACTCATCCCAGGGAAAAGGTAGGAGTGTCAAAAGCATCTGTTGGTGGGTAATCAGCGGAGCAGCTTCTTTACACGCCGAAGTAGATATGTATGGTCAGGGGAAACCGACAAAGGAACCATAATCTAGAATACTGGTATCAAGAGATGACAGGTACAACCCCATCTTCTATTCTGAAAGGAAAAAAGAAGAGGTGCACATGGCTAACTAATCTAAATAATGAGTGAGAAAAGACCTTCCTTCGTGGGCATTGACCTCTAAAGATGCCACTGCTTCTCAATCCAAGACAACAACTAACGCTTCTTTTGGTGTTACTACCCCAAACCCCAATCATTCTGTTCGCTCATACCACGTATCAATAATCACTCCAATCTGACACCTGCGCCATGTTTCTTGATCAAAAATGAATGAACTTCTGGTTCAGAAACCAATCGTGTGGATACGTGGACACAATGGGATTATTCCTGCGAGTAAGAAGCGTTCACAATCGGGTAATTCGTACCTCCAGCTATCTAAAAATAAATATCTCACCTAGCAGGAACCTAAATCCCAACTAGATTAGATGGAAATGCGTATCATGTGAGGAATCAATCCTACACTCCTTTCTGGTTATTTGAAAGTCGTGCTAGCATTCTTTTTTATAAACAGGAATGGAAACAGAGCTTTCGCCTTACTTAGCTTTATAAAGAGAAACAACTTATCTCCTTTCCTTTGCAACATTACCGAAGGAAGCTCGACGTAAGGATTGCATACTTTCTCTTTATAGATATTATTGTTATATATAACTTGTGTCTTTCATCATGACTAGGGTTTCGTTTCCTCGCACAGCAGTGAGTACCCATAGTATCTATCATTTACGGCTAGGACGCCCTCTAATCCACCTCATGCTAGGAATCCATCTCTATGCTTTGGTTGGGGTCTAGCGGATTCAAGGCCATCGGATCTTAGTCAAATGCACTTTTTTCCAAAGAAGACAGATTGAGAAAGGCCTAGCGGTATTAAAGCAAACCAAGCCCTGACGACTCCTTCCCTTTTTACAGGTGTACAGGACCCGAAGGGAGAAATAGACCCGCACCGGACGAGTTAAGCGCTAGGCGTTTTCTTGCAGGTTAGCGCATCCGTGTAAAATGGACCCCATAACCCATTGTATGCCCTAAAGCCCTGAACCCCACTTTCTCCGCCTTTCGAAGGTCAAACCAGTAAAGGGTCGCATATATCTAAATACTAGTTACGATCATACCAGTAGTCGAGAATCCGAATCCTAAATAGCATTACGCTATCCCTAAAACATATTATCGCAGAGCGTCGCCAATTATTCTTCAATTGCGCTAGAAATAGAAAAGCACTGAACATAAGTGAGACCTCATGCTTTCCAACGGATTATTTATATCATAACAGTTCACTCTGTTCATACTAGATATCCGGAATTCGTTGCCCACTGACTGAAGAAGCGCCCTACGATGCCCAAATCGAAGGATCAACCCAACAATCTTCACCTTTCATCAAAGGAGTAGGTGGAAGAGTTACGGGAGAAATCGAGCGAGATAGTTAGTGGTTGAGAAGTGTACTTCGAGCGACGGGAAGCTAGTGTGAAAGGTAGAGCAGAGGTGCTAACAATAATAAGAATCTTTATCCTGCAAGTTACTCATAATTGAGAACTGGTAATGTGGATTTTGTTCCATGCAGCTACACCTTTTCGAAAGCAAATTCGAGGAAATCGCTTCTTTCTTCCCATCCCGACCTGTATCACTTGACTTTTAGATTGGCAAACTAATACCAGGTTGATGACTTCACTTCTCTTGGGAACTTGCTTCTTCCTTCACCGAAGTTAGTAGTTCGCTTTTATGGGCAAGGTGCCATACTGGGAATCCAGTCAAATGGGCCAAAGCAATCCAAGGCAGAAGGCCCGTTTTAAATAACTAATCTCGTGACTTTTGCTACCGGGGGTAGGAAGGAAGCAGTAAGATCCAGGGAGAACAAGCAAGACCAAGAACAAGAATGAATGCTAGAGCATATGCAAACCCTAGATTATTGTGATGGCAGGCCGGTCAACCGCACGCTGGAAGCGGATGGCATTCCCAATACAAGCCTGCAGATCCCTGGACTCTATTTAAACATTGGGAAGTCCTTGACAAGAATGCTACATTAAGCACTTGCCACACTGACATATTGATGAGCAAGCCCAGAGCCCGAATCCGGATGCATGCTTAAGTGCTCGGAGGGCAGAGCCTGGCCCCGATCGAGCCAATATGTCAATCGATAACGTTTAAGCTCCTTGTCCCCAAGATCTTCCATATATTAAGACTAGTTCGATCTTCCTTAGATAAACATATTCCAATAAAAAGGTTCAATAACATATATAGGTATCTACGGGCATTGTGAATCAACTAATCTATCTAGAAGTGAGTCAATATGTGTTCATGAGTGATTATGCTGTAGGTGCTTCCCATCTGTCGAGGCTGGTATGTATAAATGGAGTATTGACCTTAACTTTGAGTGTGGGTTCCGGTTTTGAGTGAATGGACTGATTGCATTGTTGTTAAGAGTGGGCTGGCCTGCTTGAAACACCAATGTGCTATAGATACAAGTACCCTTCCCTTGGGGATCGATTAACGGATTACTCAGTATCAGATGGGTGAAAGCCTTATCCATCACCTTTAAGCTCCTTGTCTTTAAATAAAAGCCATCAATAACCTAGATCGGTCTCAATAGCACTGCAGGGCATTTATCTCCCCTACTATATGGGTCTACCCACCTGGGCATTGTCCACTTGACCAACCATCATGGCTATATAATCTATTTTAACAAAGAAGTAAATAACTCGAGTCTCCCTCCGGGAGGTTGTTACGTGACCTATTCCAGACAAGGAGTCCGAGCCAGGAAGAAAACCGGGGAATCCAGATTCCATAAATGGTCAGGATAGCTCAGTTGGTATAGCCTTGAAGATCTTAGTTCTTTCGCAAACTATCAATATTGGAAAGTCGAGGTACTTGAATTCAGGAATTTCATTGACCGGGGTGCGAAAGGAATGCACCCGAATAAATCAGTGAATGAAGCTCAGGCCACGAATTCTGGAATCTAAGAGCGGGTGGTGAAGTTGGGCACTCTCGAAACCTCTGTTATGACTTATTTTGTTCACCTTTTGGTTGGTTTTAGACTGGTCTCCCGGAGAAGTAGGCGACGGTAGAAAGCATTTTTATTACTCCTGTTGAAGGAGACAGTGGTCCGATTGGCTATTGAAGTCGGTGGATTCTGCCCAGAGTAATCTCTAAAATAGTGAAGCCAGTAGCAATGACTTCATTTTCAAGCTACTGAAATGCACTTAAATGTTGAATTTGGATTAGCAAATTACACGAGCGATGCGGCGGCCATTAATATTTATCCCTTTAAGTTCTTGTTTATATTCGTTGAACCAAGTTGGATCTGTGATACCAGGGTGGTGGCTTTAACAAATAAGCTCCAATTGATCCATTATTTGAGCTGGCCGCCAGTGGTAGCCCTTAGGAAGTTCTTAACTGTGCTAATTCACCTCTTATTTCTCTTACAAACCCGCCTCCGTAGGGGCTTCAAGCGAGCGCGTTTCGACGTCAACGAAGGTACGCCCAATTAGGGATTGAATTCTCTTATAATTCAATCAAAAGAGCATAAAGTCTTAGCTAAATGTCTGACATAGCGTCTGATCCCGGTAAATTGGGTTAGTTAACCGCACCCTTTGGTGAAGAAGGGGGTATTCGTAGGCACTGGTTATTTTCTTATGTGTGGACTTCGACCTTACAAAGTATGAGTCCGTGCCTTCCTAAGTTGGTCCTGAATTTCTAATGAAGTTTTGACTTTCTCGAGGGACATAGCAAACTATTTGGTTGGCTCCGAGCATTCTAAAAATAGAGTCCTGCCTGGACAATGTTGATAACGGGAAATATCTAACCTCTGTGGTGGGTGTGAAGACGGGTACAGCTAGAAAGCGAGAGAATATCTTTATGGATATGAGTCCGAGGCAGAAGTCTCTGAATGCGGGCCTGACAAACCTTTTGTACCAGGATCATCACGAGACTCTGTTTCTATGGTAGATGACTCAATAGGCAGGGCCTAGAACCTCTAAAGAGGGTGTGACCGATCACCAGATCACGATCAAGAAGAGTCAAAGCTATCTTACTAGCGTGAGCAATCATCCAACTATGATGGTTTCTCAACCGGTGGGTACATTTCTGTTGCACATTGTGAGTTCATATTTTCTTTTCTAAGAAACAAAAGTTTGAGCAGATGTCGTTCTAGCAGGTACAAGAACTCCCGTTTGGTAGGCGTCTGCTTTAGCAATGTCTTTGATCCTCGATCAACAATTTGAGGAAGACGAGACAGAAGCCTTTGGATGAAACCAATGAATCTTCCGATCCGAAAGACTAAGGGGCTAGGCGCTCACCTACTATCTACACATTTCCTCTTTGGCGTTGGCTCCACCAGTTTTGACTGCGAGTCGCTTTAGTTATCTCAAATCTTTGGCAGGAAGGGGCCAAGCCAAATAGTGCTCTTTAGAAGCGTAATCCGTGCTTGAAACTCCTTCGCTAGGATCCAAAAACCTATGCTTCCGCTCTTCCTCACCAGGCAATGCTTACTCTTCTCGATCAAGATTTTGGAGACTTTGAAGCTCAAGGACATGACAGCGCTTGAAACAAATGCTTTGTTTTGGCACCTTCGTCTTCCTTTCTAACATTATTAAATTCGAGCTAATGGGACCAGTTTTGAATTGCCTAGAGGGTGGAGAAGTCACATCATCTGAGGTTTGTTGTGGGTTCAATTATGACCCTGGTCTAGAAGACGGAGTGGTTGCACGTGTAAGTACATCATGTTACATATCTATTTTAAGCTAAGCTAAATGCCTAAACTAAACAATTTTCTATTAAGCGTGGCATCCTCTCTTCGGGGCGAGCCCTATCAATGATTTCATTCTGTACAATGTGAAACCTGAAATACCAACGGTAGTTTCCAAGTGCCATCTCTATTCGACTCCCATGCTTATTCTTGAACGCTTGAAGGGGAAGTCCGGGCTGGGTCAGTTAAAGGCGGAGCCGGGCGGGATATGGTATTAGCTCTCTATGTGCTATTAGCTTAAGCTTATCACTCCAGCTTATTACCCTAGGCAGAGGGGGGTAGGGGAGCATCACTAGAGAGTCTCCGTACCCGGTACAAGATCCTGGCTTATATAAATTCATTCAAGGTTATGGCTGAACTGGTCTCACCGCTTCCTTCCTCAATGCTAGCGGGACCCTTGCTTTCCATTGCCTTTCGAAGGGGACCGACCATATGCATACTTCTTTTTGTACAACTTTGCTCTGTTGGAGCCTTTGCAATAAGAAAGTGGATTAGGAGAGAGAGCTCACAGACGATGTTCCCTTCCTTCTATATATCCATATATCTATCGCCCCCGGGCACTCCAGAGCCAGTGTGACATTCTATCAGAAATGCATGCATCTCACATTAGGTAGCCATCCATGACCCCGTGTGTGTTTCCCAATTGCTCATCCAAACCATCATTTCTTTCTTCCATCCCGGAACAGAGATCTGACCCAAGGAAGGAATTGCCTTCTTTCTCATGCCAACCAGATGGATGCGGCCTAGAGCTGAGTGAATTCCCTCTGGGTGAGCGCTATGGAGATAGGCCAGGATCAATGAAAATAACCGAGATCGATCGGTATCCATCGCTCAGAGAGCTGCTTTCTCCCCGATATCTGTATCTGCTTTCGGACGGCCAAACAAGCAAGAAGAAGGAAACTTCCATTTCGCATAGCTGCTAAAGTAGTAGTTTTTGTCAAATCATACTTCTGACCAATAGTATCAGTGGCTTTATGCGTCCGCAACCTAGTTTTGTATTTGCATAGTGAAGGAAAGAAAGAAGCATGTTAAGGTGACTTGAGGGAAAGACTGATCCTGATAGACAAGAATGGTATGGTTGGATTGCCAGTGAATAAGCAGCAAGGCTAAAGCAGGGATTGGATTTACTTCTTCTATTGTCAGTAGCATCATTTGCCTTCCACCCTCTCAAGAACTTCCTGAAGCCCTGAGACACTTGTTGCCAATAGTCTGGAATGGAACATTTGCAACAGTTCTTGTAGGCCATTTCTGTAACAGCATATCTCTAAACCCTTCTTGCGGATGGTTCAAAACAAAACTTAGTGGCAGCCCCTATCTTCCCCATTTTCTATAAGTAAAGGACAATGATCTGACCCAGCTTGCAAGAAGGATAGTAAAACTTAGGAAATAAATCCTCATAAGTTGAAGAAACCAGAACTCTATCCAAAACTTCTCTCACTGGCCTGTCTTGTTTGTTAGTCCAGGCCACCAACCCTTCTCAGTTCCTGTAGTTCAGTTTCAGATATGAAAGCATTAAAAGCTTCCATCCTATTAATATGTATTCTGCCATTGTTTCATGAGCAAATCTGATCATGTCCCGCGAAGGTAGATCAACACTCTGCACAAAGTTAGTGAGCTCTGACAAAAACATAGCTCTTAAATTTGGTTGGACCATAAACATCCACCCAAGCACAATTATCACAAAGCCTCTATACTCAAACACCATGGAGAAATTGACCCTCCCCAATGAGGTCTGCATCCATGACATCCAGATTGACTCCAATAAGCATTCCACCTTTACTGCCACTGGCTGGCTTGCAAAACCACTTGAAAAGCTTTCTTCCACCAATTTCCATTAACTCTTTATCTGAGAACTGTTCTCTCTTAGTTTCTTGCACACAAACTATGTCCACCCACTCTATCACTTCAGAAGGTTGCCCCCTTCTACCTGGCCAGGCCCCTCACATTCAAGATTAGTGTCTTCATGGCGATATCTGTTTTTTGTTATGCCTCCTCTTAGCTCTGCTCGTAGTGTTCTTGTCACCAACTGGTATACAAGTACTGTGAATATCTAACTCTTCAACAATCTGAGTAATATCCTCATTCTCTGAATCAGAGCTTAACTCGACACTGGAAGACTGCTCCTTCTCATGAGCAGCTAACTTCTTTTTCTGAGCAGCTTCATAAAGCAATGCTTGAGCAAGTTCTCTTGCTTTAATAGAATTTATAGACTTGTCAATTTCCTCCTGTGTACTGCCCAACACTAGACCACTATCTACAGCAGATTTTACTAGACTAGCAGAATCAATGGAATTGCAAATAGCATATCTGTTAGTAGAAGACATACCTGGTTCATCAAGATTCTTGCGTGAAGCCATCCTTTCTGCACGTTGCTGAATAGGCATGCCATCCTTCGGGATCCTATCCTAGCACTTGTCCTTGTTGCTTTAATTCTTGCGTTTGCACCTAATTGAACTTCTCTTGTTCTTTGGTCATTCCAGAAAAAACCTCCATACCTTAATAATAGGGGCTTGTGTATAAAGGAAAGCAGCAAACCGGTCAAAGGCGAAGCTGTTCTATCTCAACTCTCTGACTTGAAGGAAGATGTGGCGGATCTCAAGGCTGGCTCTATTCCAAGTACAAGTTCCGAGGTGAAATGCGTTGATGTGGCCAATCGATATACATTATAGTTGAATGGTTCGACAAGTTCACATGCTGGAGCTACCTGTTCTCCGCGATTCAATTGGTTCTTCTGCCTTGCCTTCTTATCTATCGGTCCCAAGGTCAAAGAAATAGGTTTAGTGGTTCGACCTCCCAAAGGTTAAAGAAAGACATCGGTATTAAGACCACTCCCTCCGGATGATGATATGTCCCAACCATCTATAGCCCATGGTTCGTTACTCGGGAATTCGGAGAGGTCAGATGAGATAGATGGGTGTGTTCAAAATGGAATGATCCCCTTTTCTCATGTTTGCATTTTTGTTGTCCACAAACAAATAAAGAGTCCAAAAAGACGTACGCATAACAGACTCGGTACCTAGGTCAATGGGTTCAGTGGAGAATTGCGTTACTGTAATAGCGAAAGTATCTATGAAATGCAGTACCAAGGTCAATGAAATCGAAAGGCACCTCTGACAACAGAATCAAAAGGAATTTGCCTGACGAGACCATGAAGGTGCACTTCAACGGGTTTAACTTGAGTTCATGTTGCCTTAGGCGGTCGAATACGATTCTGAGATGTTGAAGATGTTCTTCATAGGATACCGCCTTTACAACGAGATCATCTACATAGCACTCGACAATCTTATGTATTATCTCATCGAAGATCTTAGTCATGGCGCGTTGATATGTAGCACCGGCGTTTTTGAGACCTTTGGGCATAACCTTGTAACAATATATGCCTATTGGAGTGCGAAAGGCTGTGCTTTATCAAGGCAAGCTTCTCTTTCTTTCGCCAATGAAGTTCATATAAGTGTATAGAAAGCCTTCTTTTCACAACCATGCACAAACCAAAGTGCTGCTGAAATGTGAAATCCATGCACCAACAAGTTCCAGTTCATAAGCAATGAAAAAGCAGAGTATATGGGAGGATAGTGGCTAAACTGTTCACTTGAGGAGAGTGGGAAGTGACTAATCCGATAGGAGAAGAGCGGAAGTGCGATCTTTCGATCCAATCTACGTCGACTAAAATCCATGTCTCATGGCACGAGGGCCATTGCGAGTTGATGTTGTTGCTTTACCGTCACAGTCTGTCCTCAAGAGAGGCATCCATTCCTAGCCAGACAAAGTTCCTATTAGTTCTCTTATAGGAAGGTAGTATACCTGAATGGCCTCCGGTAGCTGTCCCATGCAGTTCTTGTGCTATCCTGGCTCTTGCATTTCCAGCGGTCCCCACATAAAGCCTCCCTTTTTTTCCTTAATACCCCTTCCTCCTCTTCCCAACCATCTTGTCCTCCTCTCGCTTCACTAATGCTCTTCTTAACTTCTTTAGCTAATTTTTATCCTTCATAGCTTTGTTTCACTTCTCCTATCCAATCCGGCAACAACTTGCTCACAAGGGTGCAACCACTGAATTTGTAACGACACAATGATTTGAAAAACAATCACAAGATATGTAAAGAACACAGACAGTAAAGGTAGAAGATCATTTCCAGGTAGATAGGAGAGATATTAAAATCCACAAACATGAATGAGAGTTTCGACTGGGTTCTCCAGATTTAACCAAAAGAAGACTTTTCTACAAATAAGAGAATTTCTCATTTTTTGGTTTATACCGAGCCAAAACATAGAATTTCCATTGAAGAAGGAAGTAAGGATGCTAGCCGGAGAATCAAGAAATAAATACTTCCCATTCCGATTCTTTTTTAGTTCCCAAGATAGAATTTCTTTGTTTTTGGCAAGAGCGGTGGGTGACAACGTGCAAGACTAGATAGGTTTGGCTTTGATCTGATCAATAGGAATAGGAGGAAGCGTTGGAGAGGTACCAAATGACTGACGAGGGGAACCCATCTGACCACATGTAGAGCCAGCCCATAAGTAAATTCAAGAGAATTTCTTCATCTTCCAAAGTATGTGAGTGAGGTAAAAATTCCATGGATCGATCTCATCACTCACATCCAACAACTAGTGAAAGATGTAATGATGAAGCTATAGGAGAAGAAAAAGCGTTGGTTTTGATTGGTAATCTTGAGTTGTCATCTTTTGAAAGAGAGTAACTTGCTGGATGGAGAGCAGCTAGGAGAATAAAGTTCATCTTTACCCCATCTTTCATTCCAACTCTATTTTCTTATGTGCGATCCTTCTTTCTGGTTTGGAATCCAAGAAGCTCAATGGGCTAGTTTCAAGTTCGATCAGACACGAAATCTGGTATAGCCACCAGCCTAGATAGAACAGGCGGGGGAAGAAAAACTAGGAGCGAGCCACATTCAAGAGGGTTGTCAAAGGCCCTCTCAATAGAGCTATTTTGTCATTGAATCGATGGAGGGAAGACTCCTTCGGTAGGTGCCCCCGACTCTTCCAGTTTCTGGGTGGGATCTTATGGCTTAATCTCTGATTGCACATGATTCATCTTTGTTTGGTAACCTCAGACCCTGAACCAGGAGTTGGAAGCGCCTTTGCTAGACTTTCCAATTGAACACGATGCGGGCGGTGCAACTCGGCAAGGAGAAGGCTGAACCCTGGTGCTACACTACAGCAGAAGCTTTGGCAGTTTACCATGGCTTGATGTTCTAGTTGTCATGCTAAAGCCATTGATAGCTACTTCGCTTGACGAGCTAAGTAGAAAGACTTTGTGGATGAATCCACAACTGATGGTGCTTTAGGTTGATCTGATCCCTAGAATGAAGAGTTTTGGGCTTAAGGCATAATTGCTCTATTGTGGCTACCCTGGCTATGTCATCCGATGTTGTTCACAAAGTGGCTCTTACTATAGACCCGGCTATGTCCGAGTTGAAATCGAACCCAGCCCCGGGTTTCCGTCCATCAATCCAGAGCTCAAGACAACCGCGATACTTAAATCGCTCAAATAGCCACCTTGGACGGACACAGCCATTAGAAGAAGAAACTGAAACTCGATGGAGTACCCTAAACCAGAGATCCTCGACAAATAAAGTCTCGATTCGAGGAACGAAATATCAATAGAGGAACGGAAACTGCAAGGTATGAAATTTGGGTAGGGTTGGCAGGGAAAGTCCAACTGAAACTTTCTTTGATTACCTTTTTTCTCCAACTGGCTCAGAGATTGCATTTGCCCTTAACCGGTAACCTCCTTTTAATCCTTCGTTTAGACCCTATCTATTGGTATTGGCATTGGCTCGAGAGCAAGGACCTTATTTGATCGCTTAGAACTTGATGGAGGGAAACTCACTCGCTCGAGATATGCTTAAGCTAGCTCAGGAAGAGTACTAATTTTATATGCCTTAAAGAGGGGATTCAAAGAGTAGCCTTTTACTAGGGCTTAAGTGACTCGTTTCATATTGCTTACTATGGTCTGGACAGTGAGGAAGGTGAGTTGGAAGATATACCTAATGTCAAATGAGACTTTCTCCTCACCAAATTGAAGCGTGAGCTTAGCATCTTTCACATCGATGACAGCCCCTGCAGTAGCTAGAAAAGGTCTCCCCCCAAAAAAAATAGGAAAGCTCTTATCCTACATCTCCAAGACAACAAAATCAACTGGAAATGCGAAGTTACCAACTATCGCAGGGATATCACCCAAAATGTCTGCCGGATCCTGATCAGCAAGGTGGAGAGTGATGCTAGTCGGTCGTACATCACCCAATGGTAGTGGCTTGTAGACAGTGAAGGGAATCACAGTAGACCCAAGACCACATAAAGCATGGAAAGTTTGACTTCCTATCAAGCATGGAATACTGAAACTGGCAGGCTCATCTAAGTTGAGAGGTAGCTTATTTGAACGAGTGCACTACATTCCTTAGTAAGAGTAACCACTTCTGGCTCGTTAATGTTTCACTTCTTTGTGAGCTGGTCCTTAAAGAACTGTGTATACATCGGCACCTGTAAGACACCATCAAGGATGGGGGTGGTAATCTGCATATCTGTCATCATATCCAGAAACTTTGCAATCTGCTTGTCTTCAGTTGACTTCACAAACCGTTCTGGAAATGGCAGCTTCAGGTTGACAGGTGAAGCAGATTGATGATGGATCATTAGGAGCAATAGCTGCTGGTGTAGAAGAACTAGGCTGTGCAGCAGAAGTAGTGGACTGTTGAGGTCACTGCGGAGAAGGTATTGGGCCGGCTAGGGTAGAAGGAAGGTGGTACATACAACGCTGGCATTGGGGAAGAGGATCGGTTGTAGTCTTACCACTCCGACTAGTAAAGGCTCCACGTGGGTGAACTTCAGGTTGAGGTGGAAGTTTCCCAATATTGTGAGGCTACCATATGAGTGGTCAATGTTTGCATAGAAGAATCCTTACACCCAATATTGTCACTCCTTTTAGAATACCTGTCTACACCTACATCAGCAAGATGTAGTTTTATTAAGTCGGCTTCCATTCCTTATTCGGAAGGCGTTGGATACTTGATATATGCTATGCTATGTACTCGGCCCACCATTGCGCATGCTGTTTTAGGGAGCATATTTGGATCCTTATTCAGGGAAAGCTCATATCCATCAAAAACCAATCGAAGTCCAGCTTTATCCCGAGCATCCATTGTTTGCCCTGATTGAAGATCCGACACGACACCCTCTCTTCCATCTCCGGCTTCCTAACCAGATCCATTTACCCCTGCTTGAAAAAGTGTTTCCATTCATAGTTCAGGGTTTCCTAGTCCCAGGTTTATTCGTAACCGGCTCCCTATCCAGGTCTTCCTCCTCAACAGCTATCTTTGTTTGACGGTGTTCGTTGCCAATGCAATAGTAATATATGTTTGCTTTCTTCCTGTTCGCATATCCATATCGAAAACTCTTCTTTCGTAGGCACATTTACTTCAATTCAACTACTTCATTGATGAATCAATTTGAGGAAATTCAAAAATACCTTGCTCGCCTTCGCAACTGCCTTCTTTTCTGTGCCTTCCTAGTTTGCCAACCCTATGTTTGATTGCGAGTTCCGGCGGGGTGAGTACCTGGACGGACAAGGGGTTCCTTTTCGATTTCCATTTTAGAGCTTCTCTCTAGTTCGAATATATAGAACTTCCTTCTTAGAAATGGAATACCTTCACCTTAGAAGGGTGTTCTTCCTACTAGTGAAACCAGATCTGCCTTTTTCGGCTAAGCCGATTCCAATGATCGGATGGACAATACTTGCTTAAACCTAGCACCCTATTGCCTTGCTTTTCCTCCAGCCGTACCTGCCTCGCCGCTCGTGATACCCAGGAAGGGCATCCCTCACTTCCCAGATCGTCTCGCACTTCTTTTGTCACTGGCACACACGCTCTCGTGGGTCTATCACTGAGAAATCCCTTTTCGCCGGGCGGTGCGGTAAGTAAGACTAGTCGATGGACAACTGCTGACTGAATAGGGAGAAGATGCATTTTCCTAGGCTCTTTCTACTTTGATCATTGGGTATAGTCGTCAGTGATCCACAGATACGGCGCTTTTGGATTCCTAAAGGGATAGGATAGTTCTTTCTGGGCTTTAGAGGTCTCCCCTTTAACCTAGTACTCTTAGGAAGGCCGGGTTAACCTTCTACTAGAACTATTCTATCTACGAAATTGGAAAGTAGGGTCAACTTGCCATAATATATAGCCCAACTTGATCCGTCTTAGAGTAGCCGCCTATGGAACTGCCCCCGAGTCAACAATGCACCCGATCGCGAGCCTTATATGAGTTTCATAGTCAGCCTGCTCTTTCAAGAATGTGCCTTCTAAACTCGTTGTTCCGCTTGCAGATTGGAGTTTCCTACTGACTATCCGGTTTCTTGATACCGCCGGCCGGGAATAAGTACCTATCCCTTACGGGAATCGAACCCGTGTCTTCGACATGAAAAGACGATGTCCTAACCTCTGGACGAAAGGGACCAAAAAGCTATTTTTCATATACTTAAGAGAAGAGAAGTGGTTCTTTTTCTTTCTATACGAAATACTTGATGCACTTATTGAATGGAAACTTGAATTGAGAGAAAAGGTGTGCTACGCTTCTTCATTCTCGTAACTCAATCAATATCAAGAACATAAAGAGTTTGTATAGAGATGGATTTCTCTTCAGTTCCAAGACTTTTTTTGAATGGCTCGTGTTGCGCTAGTGACACGAGGGTAAAACGCTCGAGTTGGCTTGCTGACTCAAGGAGGGAAAGGCTCCATTTGCTTTAGTGAATGGAGGAAGAAACAACCATAGTAACTATATATGAAATTGATTGATGGATATGAGAGTGGTGCAAGACCGGGACAGAGGAACCATAGGAATGTTATGTCAGGTTCCTTGCTCACTTCTCAAGCCCAATATCATTCCTCCAACTCGGACTTTCATGCTATAATTAAGAACCCCCCTAAACAATGACAGCGTACAATCTAACGAGCCCCGATGTCATGTGGAGGTTTTTATCTTGGTTGATGGCTACCTGGGAGCTTTATTGTTGGACTCTTCTTTCGGGCTTTATCTATCTTTCCGAGATGACCAACTGCTCTTTCTTGCCAATCTACTTTAGATTTATTAATACTTTCATTGCGGGACCTATCCCCGAACAACCATTGCTTTTCTTCCGCGGTTTCTTTAGTTTCTTTTTGATTTGATTGAAGTTTAGGGAATTGGATGGACTGGTGTCTTTGGATATTATCCGTCCTACTTATGATCTTCCAATTGAACATACTAGTATTTTATGGATTCTTTCCCCGGTAGTGTAGTCATCTCCAAAAGGGATGATACATATTTATCTGTCCTAGGATGCACCGTTCGTGATAAGCTTATCCGCTTCCTTTCGCCGGTAGTGTGAATCTTCTCGAAAGCGCACAGCAAGTCCAGTCAGTGTAGCCAGGGCATCATGAACGGATTCCTCAAGAGGAAGGTAGGGCCATATCTATCCAAGAAGAAAGACCTGGTAAACAATTATGCTACTTGACCAATGGATAAAGTATAGATCTCATGGCTGGCTACTATTCAACCCTGGCATTGGGGATTAGGAACGGGGTAAAGTACGGACTTTGGCTAAGGATGGGGATCCGGTTGTGCCGTGCCAGCCCCGGGAATCGGCGAACTACGATACACAGTCAGATATCTAAGCGAACGGATAAGGGAAAGCCCACTATATTATATATAGTAATCACCTGCCAAAAGGAAAGCCTGACCGATAATAATAATAGGTCTATGCGCCGAACAAGCAACGATATATTAGAGATAGTAAGGAGTTGTATACACGGGGGTATGCATTCATGTCACGCTTTCTGTGTGATAAGAGGTTGCTAGCTAGCAAGTATAGAAACAGGAGATATGCGTAGTTAACAGAAGCAAGGGAATATGCGTGAGTTGATTTGAGAGTTTTTTTTAGTTGCCACCGAAAAAGCAATTTCATCTCAAGGGAAAATACATTGCATTTTCAAGGGATTGCCAAGCAAGGCTAGGGATCGTCCGCGGGTATCAGGATATCATATTTATCTCTTCTAATCTAGATCCCACTTCCCTCCACTTCTTGCCTCACGCCCGTCCTGACTCCGCATTAACGACTGTCCTTCCACCCAATTCCCCGCACCCTTGCATCACATCTCCAACCCCTGCCTCCACGCGATCTTCCACAATCGTACCCCCCACCTCTGAAGCTTGCCCCCGACGAACCTGTCTGCACCTGCGGGCCCGCGCTTACATCATTGGCATAGCATGATTAAACATCAGCACGCGCACTTCCCTCCGTTTTCGATGCCGACAGGGGGCTGCTAGGGGGTGTAAAGTTTCGTTTCGGTCGTGTCAGACAACATGCAGGGGGCCATGGCTGCCAACGGAATCTATAATAATTTGATACTAGGTGAACTGTACCATCGGACTTGTAAGAACATGTAAAATGTACCACACGAGGTTGTACCAGTTGTGTGCAGTCCTCCGGCACGGGTTAAGTGTCCTGCATAGATCTTCCCCTCTCTCCCAAAGAAGAGATGTTCGCTTCATAGCCTTCTCTTCCGAGATAAACCCTACAAAGGATCCTAATCGTGCTAGCCTTTCATGGACTCTTCTTGGATTTCCTTTCAGCTGCGCCCAGCACCTCTCTAGTTTCTCTACGAGATGGAGATGGCTCATTCTCTAGTTTTCCTACGAGATATAAGTAAGTTTCTATCATACTTTGAAGTTCAGTAAGGAGTTATTAATTAAGACGAAGAAGAACTGGGTGGGGATATGCCTTTCCCATAACAATAGAAAGAATCCAAGCCAATATACATACACTATCACTATAGAATTTTCGCCTACTTATGAAAAGTGAGATGAGAGCTTTGTGCTAATAATTTATTATAAAGGTGTACCTATCGACCCCAGGTAATTAATGCCCTATCCTTCTACTTAAAAAACATTACGTTAGACTTGACCAACTGTTAATACCAATCCGGCAGCAATAACTACTACTAATGCATATTCATATCCCACTAGTAGACTTAGCAGACTGTGACCTAGCTAGTCTATTTATTGACAACAGACCAGTACTATCCATCAATGCCACAAAGACCATAGATGACCTCTATTTCGTGGAAGAACTCCTTCTCATATGATGCAGGGCAATAAGACCAACTGCCCGCCCTACCTAGTGAGAAGAAAGCTTATAAATATAAGCATAAACGAATTCCTAGCCGAGCCCTATACTTACCTGCTTGTACGGTCAATGCCCTAGTAGACATCAACTTGTTCATAAACTCCAGCCTTATCTACGCTGCTTTACCCGACCCAGGTGACCTACTTTCTCAGATGAGAGATTCGGCGGAGTAGTAGGAAGTCCCTGTGGAGAACTAGAAGACAAAACGAATATAGCGGACCAAGCAATGAATGACCTAGCCTAGGTAGTCCTATGTTTGACCAATGCTGCCTTGTATGTCTTGATCCAGGATTTCTCAGCAAAAAAAGACATGGGATTATTGATCAATTCACCATCCTCTTCATCTGAGTGTGCTTCCACTTTATCGTTCGTGGCATGTGCATTATGCAACAAGTAGATTCCTGATAAATGAACCTTCTCCACCCCTTTCCTATCCAACGCGGAGCGGCAGAACTACTCGTCTGCAAAGTGGGAAAGCTCCCTCCCTCCTACCTAGGTGTACCTCTTCATTGGAGAAAACCATCCAGCAACTTCTTACATTTAGAATTCCCTTCTAAGATGGCTATAACCATCCTTATTGACCAGAAAGGAATTGAGAAAGGGGATGCTATAACCAGACCATAGACAGCGTTTCCACATTCACTTCTGAACTTAGGGAAACAGTGAAAGAAGCCCTCATACCCACTCCTCTTTCCCCACCAAACCAACAAGTAGTAGGTTGGTGGGCCTCGGTATCTATATTTGCTAAGATGGATACCTACACCACTCAATAGTTCCAAATCTTGTTTAGGGGCAATTTAAACATGTTCGCATCCCGCGGGAAGCGGAAAGCCAGAAAGAGAATTTCCTCCGTTTTAAGAACCGAAAGGAGTTTATCCAGATTTGGTACCAAACCCGGGAAAAACCCTAAATGTTGTCTTCAAAAATCTATATAAGCAGGGTTATAGGAATCCTGAGATTCCCCTCCCTCCGCTTTGGAGGAGAAGCTTCTTCTATGGCTATGGCCAAAAGGAGAAATAGTCCTGTTCATTATATTCCTCCTAGAATCCAAGGCATTTCGTCGGAATACATCCTGTATTTTCACCTTTGTAGTCCTATGCATAGTAAGTACTATAGCCCCAATCATAGCTACTAATAAAATCAGACTAGAAACCAAAAACCAGACAGAATAGTAGGTATAAAGCAAATTGCCCAATGTTTCCAAATTAGTCCAACTTCGTACCTTTCCGGCATAAAATGTATATCTCAGAGAGGTCGTATTTCTGTGGGTTGGTAGTAATGGAATGGTTTCATTATCTAAAATGAAGAACATTTCCCACCAAAAGATTAGTCCAATAATACCACTCACTGGTAAATAGCGCAATACTTCTTCGTGAATCTCCGCTATTTGAATATTGAACATCATAACCACGAATAGGAATGAAACAGCATAGCTCCTATATGAACTACTGGGGAGATCATAGCGGAGAAGTCGAGACCTAACAAAATAAGTAAACCAGAAGTGTCGCAAAAGACTAGGATGGGAAACAAAACGGAATGTACCGGATTTTTAGCACGTACAACCATCAAACCAGAGACCAAAGCAGGGCTCGACAAAACAGAAAGTATCATGGTACGTCGTCCTCCCTTGAAATGGAACTTGAATGCTGGAGCAAGAAGACGCATTCAAGTCGATCTATTACAACCAGCGCGGTTGTTCGTATTTCATTTTCTTCTTCCAAGCCGACGCTCTTCATGTAAAAGAAAGCACTCACTGAATTACTTACTGAATCTCGTCTTTCTCTCGGCGCTGAGAATTTTTTACGTGTCCGGGTCGATCAGAGGTTCGGCTTGCTTCTCCCCCACCCTCGCCTATGAAATGGATAACCCTTGCTGCCATAGCAGCAGGATTTTAAGGGCTTCTGTTGAAGCGGAATAGGAGGAAGCCATGCATTCTTTCAAGAATCTCCAACCCCCCCTTTACCTTCTCTTTCTATTCTATAAAAAGGCGAACATCTAATCTAGGCCCGGTCGCCTTTCTATGAAGGCGAGCAGCCCAGCCCCCTTGTTGAAATTTGGATATTAAGGAAGCCGTATTTCGCAATAGCAGCTCCGAGAAGCTGGGCTTAGGGTGCGCCTCCTGCGGTCGTTTCAATGACTCAATTGGCTGGCTTCCCGCAGCTCAGACTGGTGTCGCCACCTCTCCCAGGACCGGAATGATTATCCCCGCCCGATGGGTCTACATTCATCCCTGAATGTCGTCGGGTACTCTTCACTTCCCCGCCATTCTTGTAACCATCACATGTAATCCGCGCAGGTGTGTCCGCACCCCCTAGAGTGGACGAGAAAGAAAGGATTTTTTCTCGGAGCAACCCCCCAGGTTCCAGACCCAGGAGTTCACTTTCCCGTATGAGCATTCGGTACATATATAAGTCAGTGGAAGAGTCAAAGGGTCACCACTACTGAGGATCTCCCCCCTTATCTTAGAAGGGTCGTCTGAGGGTTCGCCGCGGTTCATTGCTGTGCTTACACACTAGGCTACCCTTCTCCGAAAGCTCCACGGGACCACCTATCACTAGTCTCGGCTGGAGGGGTTTATTGCACAAAAAGGCCGGGACGCGGGCTCCCGCAGAGGAAAGCCCAACGAATGTCAGATGGAAAGCCCCGCACCTCATTAAGATCATATTGGCATACTCTCCTAAAAAAAGAGCAGACCCCATTGAAGACGAGAGTGAGGTACAACAAGGCCATTTCCGTCCACCTTCTCACGGAGCCGTACGTGGACGTTACCGCTCATACAACTCCCAGCCAGCAAGCAGTTAGCTTTCCTCTAGAAGTCATGGAAGTGTGGATAAATCGACAGAAGGTTTTTATTTCTTAAAAAATCGCCCTAACCGTCCTAAATATGGACGGAGAGCGGTCTCGGGTTTTTCGGGGTCCTCGAGATCGCATTTTAGATCGAGTAGAGACGCTAGGGAGTCTGTGGGCTTCCCTTGGCATTTCAAGATGGCCTCTATCGTCTTTTCGAGAGCCTCCCGTTTGCCCGTCAAGGGGCATTTGACATCCAGAGACAAAAGCAGTCCCACACGAAACTGGGAATTTTCCCCAATGGACGTAACCAGCTCTGCTTTCGCGGTCTCAAAAGGAGAAGCCCCGAACGCTTGCAGTTGCTTTTTTCTCTTTATTCCTTCTAAGCGAGCCTCTAAAGACTCTACTCCTACTTTAAACTTAGAGTCCGATTCTTCCAATTCTTCCAAAGACAAAGTAGAACTTCGTTTTGAGGAGTTTGCCCCCCGTTCACCGCCGTCCAGCCGGCGGCTACTCTGGGATGGATCGAGGTTTAGGCCAGGGGGCTTGCGCCCTTTCTTCTGGAGCTAAGGAAGGACCTGCGGGTGGCGTTTCCGGTAAAGGGGGAATCTCAAGGAGGGTCTGCAGACCTTCGAAGTGCCCCACCACCAGGGTTGGCGTTGTGTCGACGACCCCCTCTGGCTCCGGGCTAGAGGTAATTTTGATGATCTCCCCGGCCCTTTGTTCCTCGTCACCATCGCAATAACAATAAGGAGACGCGGTGACATCATCATCCAGAAGGAAAAAGAAAACCCCAAAGGTACCGAATGGAATTCTACTTGTCGGGCTTGGATTCGTTTCGTTTATCAAAAATCGAAATAATAAATAACAACCCATAAATAAAAGAGAAATTATGATAATAAATCTAAAGTGAAGCCAATCGCTTATAAAAATAAACCAGTCTCCTTTTAAAAGGAACTGGCCAATTCATTTCGAAAAACTACGTTCTAACTTGAGCGGAAAAAATGGTGGCATTTGACATCTAAAGTTTCACCACCCATACTACTGCCCGAAATCCTGCTTTGGTGAGCTTTCCCCAAGGTGACGTCGTAGGTCTACCTCCTTTCGTGCGCCCCTCACCTCCTCCATGAGGATGATCCACTGGATTCATTGCAACATCATGAACAATGGGGCATCTGCCTAAGCACCGGCACCCCCACCACGCTTACGGCTCTATACCTACTAGACCTGTATTCGGTAAAGCTTTCTTTCTATATGTTAATTCTCATGCAGTTCATATTGTCGATATGAGTATAATTGCCTCGAGAAATAGATAAGAATTCCTTCCTTTACCGGTAAATGAATAGGAATCAGGTTAATAAAACCGGAACTGTTTCCGCCTTCCTCTCGAACTGAGCTATTTCTCTGAAATATACAGTTTCACATCATTACAGGAAATCCTATACCTGTGTATTACCACCCGGTATGGAGCCATCGTCGTCTTCGGCGTAGCGTGAAGACCTTCCCACGGTCTTCGAGTCGTTCTTGACTGGCTAGCAAGCACCAGTGGAATTTAACCGCCTTGTGGTCGGGACACCGCCTTCTTCTCTAGAATCACGCAAGTGGTACCGCTCCCCACGGTAAGGAGAAAGACCTTAAGGCATAAACGTAGAGCCTGAGTCCACAAGATAGTATTTTCTCGGTGACGATAGTGGCCATTTTCCGGTTCAGTGGTTGTATCCAGAAAGATTCTAGAGTCATTTGCCGTACCCTCCCAACCAACCATCACATATGTGAAACTCATGTGAAAATAAAAAGCACACAAACTCTTCTGTGTTGGCGAAACTCGTTTTCCACGATAACGTATTTGGTTTGCTGTTGGAACTCGGGCAGAAATGTGTGTCCTGGCTCCAACGCTATTCTAGAAATGCAAAAAATAGAATAATAGATGAATTAGAAAACTCAACTGTTCTTTGTGATTCGGTACCGCTTGAACTAACTGGCCCAATTCTTGGTAGGTACTTATTAGGGGGAGGGCCAACCACCGAATGAACAACGATCTCCCGGTCCCACTTGATTCCTGGGGAATTTAGGGAACCCTGCGGACTTGACTCTTTTAAGAGGAAGAAATTCGAAGTGAAATATCTAGAATATGCTTTACACTCCATTTTCACACAGGTATGCCCCCCTACCTTTCTGTAGATTGATGCACTAATAAGACTCCAAATCCTTGGTTTGAGCATCCCTTTCTTTTGTAACCTCTCTTAGGAGCTTCAAACGGAACAAGGCTAGGATCCTAATCTCTATTCCTTCCTCCTTGGCGTCAGATGACTCCAATAAAGCATGACTGAAGTAGATATAAAACGTGTCGAAGAGCAATAGACTCTTTTTTTATAGAGCTTACCATTGTCATTGATTGACCAGCATGACTTATGGATTGCATTTTATACTGTGCTATTTGAATAGCGAGATTCTTGAAAGGCGGAGGAAATAGACTTTCTTGCTCCTGCATCATTCTTGCTAAGGGCATCTAAGGAACTAATCAAAGGTTACGAAAGAGAAGGCTTGAAAAGGAGCTTACTTTTCCCGCTAATGCTACTTCCGCTATCTCGTAAGGAGGATACGACTCATAAACCTCCCTTGGTATTTGGGTAGGGAGAAAGATAATTAATTAGACTGAGTGAGGAATGTATACAACTACTGCTCAAAAGGCAATAAGAAGCACGCACTCCTACTAGACATGGAAGGAGTAAACCTAAAATATGCTTTCTTCCCTTATGTTGAATCGACTTCCTTGTCTCTTTCTAGAATGTCAGTAGCTGGCCCAAGGTGACCTACTAGGAAATGAAAAAACAATTGGTTCAATCAAGTACTTATAAGCCGAACGGAGTTCTCTCTCATATTGTTATGTTTACCTGGAATGCCATAAGCCTGCTCTCAAGGAACAACTCGAATCACTGCTGACGCGGGACTTGCTTTCGCACGGGGAGTTGGATAAATTACCCTCTTGTGGGTATGGCGATAGATAGAAATAGCAACGGATTGATTATTATTATGATTAAGTAGACTGACTGTTGGATGAGCTCCAAAAGGTGGTGAGCCTGATGAGTCAACCAAAGGGAGTGGGCCCTTTAAACCCCTAGGGCGTAAGCATTTCTGCGTATCCAAAATAAGAGGTCAAGTCAATCTTGAATGCGATTAGTACCTATTAGTATTAGATATAGAATCCTATTTGCTTTGAGCGCCCCTATCCTCTATTCTCTCTATCTATAGATGGAGAAAGACATGCTCGATATGAATTGGGACAAAGAAGAAAGTCAAAAGCAGGAGGTAGGTCCGTGGTTTCAAGTTGAGTAGTGAGTGGTTCCTTGAGGGGAGTCGGCAGAAACCTTTACTCATTTGATTTCCTCCCAAAAGAAGGAGGGGTTTTCCTGTGGTAGGCGCCAAGAAAGATACCATGAAATTAGGCACCAGGTACTATCCATCACACTTAGAGTCGGTATTTATTGTTTGATTCGAATCCCTACTTACCAAACAGTTGTCATAACAGATTTGAATGACGATATCCAATTATGAAATGGCTAGAGGAGGCACAGAGATAAGACAGAACTGATGGTAAGGTAAATCAAAGGTTTTCATTTACCTTATCATCGTCGTAACTTTCTTATCTATTTGTGTATGCTATTAGAAAGGGAAATTCGATACAACCAACGCGCAAAACCTTCCGTCTTTCCTATGAAAACAACTTCCGCCTGGATAGAATAGTTAGCCAACATGAATTCCTGCTTATTGTCCTTCCTACCCATAAGTGAGAGCAAGGCCGAAGTAGAGCATAGAGCTTAGAAGTAGGATCTGGTAACTGGTTCTGCTCAGCAGATGCAAAAAAAGAGGTGTTTTTGGGGTGAGTCCCTACCAAGCGGCTTTTGATGACGGCGTCGTCAACGTACACTTCTGCATTACGACCCAACTGAGACCTGAGGATGAGGCTCATTAGGCGCTTAAATGTGGCGCCGGCATTTATCAAACCGAAGGGCATCCGCTTGTAGCAGAAGGAAGGGGCGATAAAACTAGTTTTTTCTTTGTCTTCCTCAGCCATATAGACTTGCTGATACCCAGAGTAGGCGTCGAGGAAGCTCAACATCTCGCACCCTGCGGTGGAGTCGACCAGTTTAGTCCTTGTACTTCGGTGGAACCAAATTCCAGTATATGGATTGCAAACCTTTTCTGCTTTGGGTCTTAAGTGAATGAACGGGTGGGTTAAAAAACCATGGCCAGCCCCCCTCAAGAAATCTCGCCCGTAGGTTACTGATGGGATGCTAGCTGCCGGTATACAGGAAAAACGTGGTGCAGAGCACGAACAAGATGTGCTAACACATATCCCTTATATTTATTGGTTCTACAGAAGATGTATGATAAAGAGCTGGCATTAAGTCATGCAACGCGCTCAGGCTTTATAAGAGGAAAGACTCTCACCAGTATAGATTGAACGTACGGCGCTTGCTTACAAGACTGCTATTGAAAAAGGCTACCTCTTCAAACTTCTGAATGCCCTATTCCATCTATCTTTCCCTGAAAAAGCGTATACTTTTGTTCTATAAGCAAATAAAGCATACTTCTTTTGTGGATCAAGCAGTCTTCTACCTTGGTGGGTAGCGGAGAATCAAATCAATATCGGAGTATTGCTCTAGCTGCTGCTGAATTAGCCTGGATTCAATCGTGACTCTCTGAACTAGGCTGTACTTCGTCTTCCCCTCTGGATCTCGGAAATGGAAAAAAGTTACCGGTGCGTAATTGAAGATTTGGTGAAAACTAGTCGACCTTTCATCACAAATTGAAGCAGAGGCTGTTAGTTGAAAATCCATTTGCAGATCCTGTTGTTGAGGTAGAACCAGCTTCACCAATAGCATAGACTCTATCAGTCGAAGAGATCAGCAGGTACGAGGATAATAGAGACAGAGATAAAGGCTTCGTCACCAGAGACGAGAGCGGGGCCCTTTTGAAAATCAGAAATAAAAGGGGCGATCAACGAATTGACCAGCTGTAAGTAGAGGGACCTGGAGCAGAGCAATATGTAGCATACTTTTCTGTTCGAGACCCGTATCTAGACCCTTGTGATCGATAGCCGGACCCATGCTGACGGCACCGAAATCCTGCCCCTCCCGCGGAACTAGTACCACCAATAGATAGGCCCGTCCCTTCTTGGGCAACCCTGAAAGTATCTTCTTGTACGGACTGAAACAAGACAAACTACTCGCGGGGCCCACTTGAGATCTCTTTCTTTAGTTTTCTGCTTTATTCCTTTCTTAGAAAAAAGTAGCTTCCCTTATTAGTAGCGCTAGTATATTTTCATAATGATGACTTTTTTCATAGCTTCCTAGGTTTTGAGAAGCTGAGGCATTGCCGGCTGGGGGGAAATTTGATCGAAACTAATAACAACTAGTCACGATTAGGGACAAAGCTCAGCTAGTATACGTAATGTGTTCAAGGCGCATTTCCTCCAACAACTAGACTAAAGAAAATAAGGGTGGAAGGATTTACTTAAACGTGGTTGCATGAGCGGCTTCTAAATGAGTGGTTGATGATTCACTTTCTGATTATTACCCGCTAGCTATTGAAGCGGCAGTGTGACGTCGACCCACTGCGGAATGGGTGCCACCTAACTATGATTCGGTGAAGGTTCCACCTTCCTTCCACAAATATAGTTATAGTAGTTCCACTCAATGTGGATCGCGCCCATGCTTGCTCAGCTCCAGGATCAGGCTCCTAAACCTATTTTCAATAAATAAGTCATCTGGTCTATGTTGTTGGAGTTCCGCATGACGCCTTAATCCCACCTCTATGTCTAAGGAATAGCCTTTTCTTCTTTTCTTTATTGTTCGTGGGAACATTTAAGATTAGCAATGGAAATTTAGCTACCGCTGTCCCTTCCTCAAGCAAACAATGCGAGACTTAGTTAACGAAACAGGAACTCCATCCCTTGACACTAATTTCTGATACAGAATTGGAATCGAAAAAATGCGGGAAAAATGCACATTCAATATTGAGAAAATGTTGCGTAACTGCCCTTGCCTCAAGGTCTTGAGAAACCAGAAACTAGTGTTCGATGGCCCAACAAATCCTATTGGTTTTCATAGGGGATGTCATTTTTACAAGCTTTCGCATGCTGAGCGTGACTATGGATTTTATATAGTTATGGAATAACCTTCTTATCCGCGAGTTCTTCGGCCAAAGACTCCTGATATCGCTTGTTGGGCCCTTGATTCCGAAGTACCAGTACCGAAGGCAGACTTGAATGCATTAGGTTGGGAAGCGGCCTAGAAGGTGCTTAAAGATAGGTGACAGTTGTGAAAGTTTAGTCGACTTGTCGGCAGCAACTGACCTTTCTTTCATCAAAAGTAGGAATGAAAGCTGGTATGCAGATAAGGAAATCTCTTTTCTTCTCTTCTACTCGGCTACAGACCTTCTAAAAGGAGAAGCAATAAATACAAAAGTGCTAGGTTTGGATTTGAGTGAGATCCTGGATCGGTAGCTTCAGATATCCCCTCAGACTGGAATGAGAATTTCGATAGATTTCTTTGATTTAAAGCATAGTTGCAGGTAGGTTATGCTCCTTTGCTTCATCCCTATAGTCTAAGGATTGCCAATCAAACAGTAGCAGTAGACTAGCCATATTCATCTTCTATAGTCTCCTGTTTCCCCCTATTTAAAATGGTAAGCCTACGCAGCAGAAAAAAGGCGCCCTAATCGTACTCGAGCCCTTAATCCCCCAATAGGGCTTACTTACCCGAGTCAATTCTTTCCTTCCTGTGCGAAAGCAAGGCCTCTTTCTCGACTTTACTTGAATGCCATTTACTGAGCTATCTTCTTTTTTCTTCTTCTAGTGAAAGCACATTTTATTATTTTAAGGAAGCAAGACGAAAGGTCATTTCACCAATCTGGGGAATAACAGTTAAAGCAATCAATCGGAGAAGCCCCCCTAGTATTGAGAATGAAAAAGTGGATTCATTCCCCAGGCGTGTGTGTGTGCTTTCCACGGGCCTGATCTCGATTTCTTCTTAAGCTGTTATGTCCTCCGAAGTGAAGTGGATTGGTCGGAAGCTAGACTCCAACAGCATCGATACTCAAATAACCGGCTTTGATACATGGCTTAGAACCTTCAATCTTTAGCCATTATTCCCCGTTCAGGTGGTTAGGTACCAAAAGTTATAAATAGGACCAATTTCTCCTTTTATACTAGATTTCCTTAACAAGGGCATCCAATTCTTGAAACAAGTCACGCTCCCTTCTCTTTCCACTTTCACTTTCATGCCCAGTTCTTTTTCGACTTGGAAATCGTAGCAATTTATGTAAAGCCTCCTGATCCGGAGAAACATGCTCGATACATTCTAGTGAACTACGAAGAGAAGCTAGAACGGTGGAAGCCTGAATCCAGTGAGTGCCCATTCTTAATAAACTTGGGAATAGTAGCTCCTATGGTTTCTAGAGCGAGTGAATGAAACGCTATCTTCTTTTGAGCGGAGATAGAGAGCTATGTCACAATCAATAAGTGAGATGCTGTGGGCGAGGAATCTTCTGTCACAATAGAGGTCTTCTTTTCGAATTCAAGTGGGACTAGCTTCTTCCTCAATTGATATTACTGACAATCTAGCAATTCCATCCTTTAGAAGAAGATAAGTAAACCATTTCTTTGAATTGCATGATTGAGTGATGAATGCGGACAATCACAAGCCTACTTTAGTTATAGAAAAGAGCGTATAACCCCCGATCCCTACCTATTGTAGAGAATCTATCGTCTAAACTCTTCTGTGCCATTTGCCGCCTAATACACTATTTCAGTATAATGTTGTTTGCTGGTGCATATCTCTTGATTGACTATTTATTGGTTATTAAGCATTAGTGAGCTGACCTATGTACAAGTTCTGAGTCAACCCCCAGATCTGTATCTCCTTGCCTTGTAATCTCTCATTCATCTTTTTATGTGCATGCTTTAGCGAAGTCTCCAGCCCCATAAATATTAGTTAATGCGTGATGCGTAAATCAATAACTAAAACTAAAGTGCCGATCATCCCATGCTACCACATGATTTTTCAACAACATGACATATTGAGAAAAATCTATGTTAGAGCCGCCATTTCTTTACGGTTACATTAGTGTGGATTGTTCTTCTGATTCTTATAGGCCTGGCACCCTAGCTTCGATAGATTTATTTGATTTTGCAAGCTATGGCACAGGAATGTGATATGGGTCGTATCCCGCACCTCCCTTGATTCCGTGTGAAATCCATCCAAAAAAGCACGAGTTGGATCGGCGTAAAGAACAAGACGAACGTGGTATTATCTCTATTAGGACGGTTATGAGGCTCTGCTCTTTTTTTTCTTTATTCAATATCTATTCTTTGTTTCTTATATTCCGCTAATTGTTATCTTGAATGTATCTTTATGCTTAATAGATAACTGGTGATGCTAGAGCTGTCAAGAAGGCATTGTTTTCAGTATCAACCATCATCTACAAATGCCCATCAAAAGAGACCATTTCTCTTGAAACTTCTGTCCCTCCAAGCATTGTACATCCTTCAGAGCTTCCTGTCTATCCTGCTAGTAACTTCTACTCAGTGTCAGATGCAGCTATACCTTATGGAATGGACATCCAAATCTAGCTATCTTAGCAAAGGAAGTGGCATTCAAATCTACAGGTTTTTCTTCTTTAGCCTTTTCTCCCAGCGTTGTCATTATTGACACATTTTTGCGATCCCTATTTTTGAGGTCCTCAATGACTACCACCAGAAAGGGAATGTGACCACCATTCTTATTTGAGAAAAGTGTCTCCACTATAGCACTAACGATCCTAGACAGCAGAGAAAGCTTGATTGGAGCTAAGAACTATTTCTAAAGGATCCCTTCCACTCTTGTGTGGAAAGATCTTTCTTCGTTCAGTCCAGTCTGATTTAAAACGCGTTGTCTACTATTATAGGGGCTGTCGTTAGGGTCACTCCTTCTTATGCCGGGAGATGGCAGTTATCTATATTTAGAAATAATAAAGAATATGGGTGTGATTGTCATCACAATGGAGTGATCGAGTAATCAGCCCTGTAGGTTCCTCTCTATTTAGATAGACCCCATCAACATGGCCATTCCCTTCTCCTGGTAGCAAAAACCCATTAGAGGTTTGATTCCCAAAAGAAAACAGACCAGAAACTCGAAACTATTCCTACTCGCCAGGTGGCTTTATCAATTTGAGTTTAAAAATAGGAAAAAAGGGTGTCAAAAGTAGAAGTATCATATCTTATTAAGGAGCCCAACTCTAGCTAGAGAATAAGAGGATTAGGTTTTGGCAGGATGCGAGGTGCCAACTTATTAAGCACGAGAGTCGTAAGATCCCGGTTATAGAAGAAGAGTAGGCCAATCCCAATCTTAGGCTGCAACAAACAAGGAAATTCCTTTCATCAAATCGGCCTGATCCCCAAAAGGAAATCGCAATCCAAAATCCCTATATACGATATACGATAGATTCCGGGCACCTTGCTACATGACACTTGTCTCGCATTGCATTACTGACTGCTTCTTCTTCTGATTTCTTTGCTTTGATGATGCCCTTGTCCCAAAGAGAGTTCTTCAGCTGAAGAGTACTTTGGCACCCTAGAACACATCTCCCTCTGGATGAAGCCAACAGGTCTCAGACAAGAGTAGTATCTATGGCTTCATCGAAAACTATCAGCCAAAATCCGAATAAAATGCATCATAGACCCAGCATCATCCTTCACTGGGAACTACAAAAGCAACATCCAACTTCAACCTGGCGGCCTCTGCACACAAAACCTCCGATATATAAGAAAAGAAAACCTTTTTTTACAGTATGGGAATTTGGCCCAATAGTCCCTCCAATTTGAAGTGATCAAGCCACCACTGGTACCAGTAGGGAACAGGTACTACCACCTCCTCCAGCTCTAGCTGAGCTCTCCAGTTCTTCTCCATCAGTGAGTTGCAATGGGAGCATCTCAACATCCTCTGGTAGAATCTGTGCAATCCAAGCCTTCTGGGACATCATCCACCCGCAACTGCTTTCTCTCTTGCAGCTCTTTCATAGCAATGGCCTTTATGTTTGGAGGCTAACCCAGGCATCCATCACTCTCCTCCCAAAGAAAAAAGATGCCAACACTGTCAAGGATTTCAGGCCAATCAGTATCATCTCGAGATTCATGAAAACCGTTTCAAAGAAGAGGAACAAACATTGTCTTTAACAACACTCATCCACTTATTGACATTGACACGTATCAATCGGCGTTTATCAAGGGTCACTCACTCATAGAAACTTTCTTGGTTGTGACAGAACCACTTATCTTTCACCACAAACATAAGATCCCTATGGTCCTACTCAAGGTAGACTATCGCAAGTCATTTGACCGAGAAAGAGAAGAGTTGTGTCTTAAAGTAAAGACGAGGATGTGGAAATCCACACACACTTGTCTTTCAGGCCCGGCCCACCAGGGATTTCCAAATCGTTAGCGGCGGGTCTTTCTTCTTCTGGGCGAGCTGCGGAGCTACTTTTTTTTTCTTTCATTCCATCTGTCTCTGTATGCTTGGGTGAATGCCATAAGCGGATTTATATGCCCCGGTTCCCAGGGTTAGGGTATTCCCTATGTTGAGCCTACTCAGATCAGAACAAAACTTTTGGATTCTCTTTCGCCTATCGGTCGGCTTTAAACAACCTTCACATTTCCTGCTGAGATCCCAAGTCTCCAAGTGGGCCCTCTTGGCCACCTAAGACCTTGGCTTTTTAGAGAATCCCGCTCCTGTGTCGTAGGACTTGTAGCTCGGCAGTCCACCGGGTAGGTTTGTTTATCCTTCCTTTTTTGAGTGTCTTCTTGGATAG
>NC_057794.1:96920225-96937725 GCF_018294505.1 Triticum aestivum
CAGCGTCCGGCTCTGATCTATCTACTCGGCAATTCATCCGGTGACTTCACGGTCGCCAAAGAAGCCCCAAGAAGCATCAAACATTTCCGATGAGATCCATGGAGCTATTCTGAGATAGCAAGCACTAGCTCCCAGTGCGACTTCATTAAAAGCAAGAAAAGATAAGATCGAAGAAAATGAAACGCACGTGGTGGTCATTATAGCGGTTCCTTCAGATCCTAGAAAACGTCCGAAAAAACTGGCTACGGAACTACCGAGCAAAGGCAAAAAGACAATAAGTAGATACATAAGATCGAGTCTCTTAAAAAAAATCAGACAATGTTCAAGCGGCCTGTCATTGAGACAAAAACGTGTTAAGCATATAAGCACTTTCGACTTGATTTGTAGTGGTCAGTTACGCAAGACGGGAAGAGAGTTTCCTTCTTCAGAGTCCTTTTATCCCAATATTAAGGATAATGTGTGGGCCTTTACTGAAAGAAGATGGTTGATCCCCTTGCCGACTCATTCCATCCTCCCCCTGGTGGGTCGTCCTCTTATTCACTCTCGCGAGCAAAGAAGAAGAGAGACAGCATTCAAGCCAGCAATGGACTGAGGTATGAGACGATAAAGGTAAAGAGAAGGGGCCGTCGTTGGTGCATAACAGATCTTTCCTATCTACGATCTTTCTCGGTGCATAAGCGAGGCTTTGCGGTCGAAGTACCACATAAGCAATAAAGCCAATAGACCTTGAATAGCCTATACGAAATAACTTGTGAAGAGGATTTACTAGAATCTAAAAATCTTGTACGCAAGTTGGCACAGCGCTTTCAATCAATCTCGCTCATCTGGTCTGCCCGGTCAAATCAGCGATCATGCCCCCCTTATTCTACCGGAGGAACAGCTTCATCGGATTCATTCCCTTGCTAATCCCCCTTCAAGCCTTGTTCCTTCTTCCGCTTCATCTATCGTAAAATTCTATATGCCACAAATAGAAGTAGAAAGAAATCCTAGCAGTCATTGAGATTGAATCCAGAGGAAATTGCAATCCAATTACCGTGAGAGCGAATTAACAGAGTCAGTTCAACTAAATGGTCAAAATCAGAATAAAGGAAGGTAACAAAATACTTCACTAACAAGGCCCGTTTAATTAACAATTTTAGCTTTCTTTGCTCACCAGCTTTTTTCTGCGCCCCTTCACTCACTTCTGAGTGACTCCTTTAGCACTCTCTTTTGGTTGGTTACTTCATTGAAATAGAAAGTACATCTCTAACTCCTGGCTAACGCGAATCATTCAAAAACTACTACTTATTGGGTTGGGCAACCGACACGTGAAATCGATGCCGGGCTACACTTCCTTCAATTAATTGTTTAGGTTTACTTTGGCGGAGCATTCAATCCAGGTGTGGGAATCATTCCGACTTCATGTATATGCCCTGCCCTAGCCTCTTGGGAATGTAGGTGTCCGAGAATGGAAGCTCGGCAACAGAGCAGATCGGAAGAAGTATGTACCTCATGAAGCAAGGACTAGCCAGAGCTCTTAGTATGGCCACTTTTGCAGGATGAATCCGTTCACTGCCTGCTTTTCTATCGCATTGGACCTAGAAAGAGTGCAAACAGGAAGCATAGATCCTTGAGAAATAGAGGAGCTATGAGTGCTGTCCACAACCTCTAATGTTCCAAAAGATATAATCCGTCACTCGCTCCAGAGACCTCAGTACCGTGCTAACTCCAAGAATTTCCTTCTTTACTACATAAAGCATCAGCTGCTGGATAGAAAGCAAAAGCATTTATTTATAGCTGACAGTTAGCTTTCGCTTGATTTCTTTCTTATAAAATTACATTTTGTTGATTGTAGATTGGGTCGGTGTAAATAAAGGGTGAGCTCCAAACTACAGTGGGAAAGGCCGAGTATACACCAACCATACTTTGGAGTGAGAAGGAGATCCTAACTAACAAAATAAGGCATCTGATACTATGCTGAAAAGTCCCGTTTGGTCACTTTTAAAAAGAAGGATGCGCCGCTATTTTATCATCATCTGGCACTGCTTGACTTGCTTTCACAGCTTTTAGCTTGAACGTGGCACTAAAGCCTCCATGTCAACTAAAGAAAATAGTTCAAGACAGTAGAGCACAGAGGGAATTACCAACATGGGTTCAGCATTTCGTTTAGTGAATGCGGAGATAAAAGCAGCTGCTATTGATGTGCAATTGGACCGCTCGCATCGCTCCTTGACACGAAGGCTATAAGAATCAAAGGAAATACTGGGCGTAAATGACTTTGCAGTTCAAACCTGGCAAAATCCTTACTTACTCGGCTCCAGGCCAAAGCAATGAAAAGACCCTTTATTTAATATGGTCACACCCATGAGAGAAAGTCTAGCCCTATCAACACCTTCTGATCCTAGTTGGCTCGAGTAAGGCAGGCTACTTCTAAGCAATCTAGAGAACATTGAACCTCATTGAAAAGAAATAACTTCCGGCCAACATAAAGATCCAGCAACCTTTTGCCTGACCTCGGCTCTAACGCATTCCTCCTAGCCTAGATTTTCACTACATTCTTTGGGATCAATGCCTACTTCTTGAACTTGAAATACCTGTATCCCTTCTTCGATAAGTGGAATGTTTCGCTTGAGCGTCTACTTTGGCGAAACCCTTGTTATCTATGCTATGTATTTGTGGCCTAGCCCTCTATAAGGCACACGTTTTTCATATGTGAGGCTATAGAAGGAAAGCAACAATCCTGGAGGAGGAAATAGTTCACTTGTTGGGCACCTGGGCTCCCTATTCGTAAATTCACTTACGTGACGAGCAATTAACAAGGCGCGCTGCGTTTGAATGACATGTTATTTGAATAATATTGCTGCTGTGTTGCAAGTCTCAGTCTTCCAAAATAGGAGACGACTATGGACAGAGATACTAGGTAAACGGAGTGCCAGTGATTGCCTTAGTTGATAGTGGCAGCACACACTGTTTTGTAGACCCCAAAGATTGTGAAGCGGGTTGGTTAAGACTCAACTCCGTATAAACCTATGGAAATCACAGTAGCAAATGGCGCTAAGATGTATTGTGAGCACAAATGTGATGGCATGCTATGGGTAATGCAAGGGAAGGAGTTTCAGTTTGACATGAAAGTCATGGAGGTAGGTTCGTATGAGGGGGAGATTGGATTTTGTTGCTATAAGAAGGAAGGGCCAATTATTTTCTCAACCAGTGCACCATCCATAACATTGGTCAAGGAAGGCAAGAAAGTAGTTTGAAAGGGAATTCAGGATCAGACAAGGAGGTCAGTAGAAAGAGGAAGGGTGCAGTTACAACAAGGAGAGATTTGTATGCTCGTGCAAGCTTTTCCAGTGAATGCCACCAGCAAAGAAACCAGAATACCTAACAGTACGAATAAGTTACTTACCCGAGACTCTGACATTTTCAATGAGCCAAAAGAGTTACCACCAGACCCATGATCATGTAATACCTCTTCTGGAGGGAGCTGAGCTGATTAATCTCAGGCCGTATAGATACTCGCACGATCAAAAGGCAGCCATTGAAAAGTTGGTCGATGAAATGTTTGCAGCTGCTATGATTAGGCCAAGCTCAAGCCCTTTGCCCTTTTCAAGTCTTGTACCTGTAGGTAGGATGGGTGGGAGTTGGCGATTATGTATAGACTACATGAAACTAAATAGCCTTACCATTAATAAAAATATCCCATTCCTTTTGTGGATGAACTCTTGGAAGAGGGCAGTCCCAAATGAAAAAAAGCCATTTATCGATCCCAAGAAGCAAGTGAATTAGTTTTATTGCTTTTCTTCCTTTACCTTCTGTTTATTGCAAGCACATATTTTATAGTATTATTTGAGATGCTGGAGTAAAAGGGAGTCAGAGGTAAGCCCTAGCTAGCCGCCCCCTCTTCCCTATCAGCTGAGAGTTTGCATTCGCCAGTGTGCCACCATTCCTTATTCATAATGTACTTCACTTCTCTATGCTTCAGGCATTCCGCTTTCATCTTGTGATACCCCAGACCTATTTCTTTGGATCCTTAACTACAAAAGTAAGCACCTCCCCTAACTAATTAGTTAGTATCGAGAGACTCAAAAATCATTAAAGTTGAGAAACAAAGGTACTCTTGCCGATGGAAGAAATTCCATAAATGTCCCATAGAGTCAAAAAGCTGTTTTGAGGAACCAGTATCAAAACTTGACCCATTAGCTGCTGCCCTACTTCATCCAAGGGCTAGGTGTGGGTGTGACTAAATCCCCTCCTTCCTTACTTAATAGTTATTTTAGTCTCCTTGGGCAGTCGACCCCTTCAATTGGTCATGCTTTTCTTGTTTCTCTGGATTCGTTAGGCATGCGACGGGCGAGCAATCTCTTGATACTACGCCTAGCCGTGGGCTTGCTCTTCTTTTTGACCTTGCTTGATCACTCACTAATAGGGATTGGGCTGATCCAGGCATGCAAGCACTCAGGTACCCTTTTCATCCACTCCTTCATCCGCTGATTGTCCCTGTCGATGCCCAGCTATTTAGTTTGGAAAGTGTTAATCCGAGTAGTGAGCCCTATGGCATACCTCTGAAGGTACCAACGCTTGCACTTGTTTGTGTTAATGGATCCAGCAAGACTCTAATATGATTTCTAAGGATTTGAAGAACGATGTGTACATGTTTCATTTCACCTAATCCATCATTTGAGGAGTGGGTTTCGCGATTGGGCTCAGATAGGGGTAAAGAGGGGGAACGGAGGCAGAGTTGATAATTGTATGGTTTCCCACTAAGCGCGAGCATAAAACTTGATCCTTCCTCACCGTAACCATGGTGTCAAGTTGATTCGCACCGGATATCGATACCTTCAGCCAAGACCCATTCTTAAGTACAAGCCAGTGGTGGTGTCTGGTCGAAGGAAGTTAGTGCTAAGCACTATTAATATCGTATCGAATCTGATGAGTATTTTAGAGTATCTTTGGACCCCAAAGAGTTGTATAAGTAGTCAAGAAATACTCCATTTTGAGTTATAGTTGTGCAACCGATCGTACCCATCTTTAGAACATTATTGCCCTTGCGGACAAGAAGAATCGATCTATCAAAAATATGTTATGTAATGTATTCAGTTGAGTTGAACCCTGCGCATGACCAAAAGAAAGGAAAGATCCGTGTGTATGAAAGCCGTCTGGACCCCAACTGGAAGAGGAACGTTGTCTCTTGATTTCTTCTTTGAATTCAGGTATCAATTCAATTATGATATGAAGAAAAGAGAGAAGGAATTAGGTCCACCAAAGGAACCCCAGTGAAATGCCTTCCTAGCTATCAAGAATTTTGCATTTCTCAAAGCCTAGAATCTTGTATCTGGGAACTGGGAAGAAGATAGACGGTCAATGGCTGTTGCCAATAGTCCTGAATCTGCAAAGCTACTGCAAACACATGCAACACAGGCTACAAGAATGAAGAAACCATGAAACCAACCTAAAATCACTGCCAGCACTTAGTTAGTTAAAGCCCAGGAACCACTTGTGTTACACCGGTGAAGCAGAAGCTCCGAAAGCTGTCCGAGGAGCCAGCCATAGGTGGGTTCTTTACTGGCCATAGGTAGGTCCCTTACTGCTGGATCCTCTAAGCAGGGAAAAATCGTAGCTAGTATGAATTGGAAGAACGATCATACCGAACCCAGGATCCTGCAACTATTCTTCCTTCGTTCAAGACTCGCTTTTCTTGCGGGTTGAATGAGTGAGCCTTGGCCATACATACTGAGATTCAACAGTCAACTTTGGAGTCCGTCCTAAAGCCCCACCAATCTACATAAGTGATACCAGGGTAGGTACTTGAAAGACGAGAATAGAACCCATGCTGATGTACCTTAGCTTTTCCGCTCTTCCAATCCTAAACAAGATCACAAATAAGAGTCCCAGGCCGCTTAACGCCCTCTTAGCACATATGATAGGAGCTGGCATACAGAATTACAAGAAGTTGGTACTTTTTCCAATCCTTTCTGCTTTCTCACCAGCAAAATAGGATCGACCGCGAAATCAAAGAAATCTTTCACCTCACTTCTAAGATGAGCTAGCGCTCGCATCACCTTTCGATATCCTATATTTTTGATATTCAACAAGTAGCATTTCCACGGCATTACCACAAGGATTTCCTGTTTCCCCGATCCACCAGCTACGTTCGCACACTTCCAAATAGTAAGTGCTCCCGCGGTTGGAGTTGAGACTTTCTTATCCCTCTTGTTACGACGGATCGAGCATATGATTCTTTTCTTGATTGAAATCATTCACTTTTCCTTGAAATCGTCACAAAGTAATTGGAAGAAGAAGTGCTTGAGAAGCTCATGGATATATTCTATGGTGGCTTCTCCAATAGTTCGAGCCAAAGCTTCATTTCATTGTTTCTATAATTTTCTTCAGTTTATCATTGCCCTCAAGTACAAGTAATTTATGACAAACTTTCTTTCCCATGGTTCGGGTGGGCGCGGATATGGATGGCAGGACAGGAGTGAAGATCCCTCAGCTAAGGGCTAGACTGGACGTTTCACTGTCTGATGACGAGTGGCACACAAATCAACCTGAGAAGGATTCTGCTATGTAAAAAGTGTTTATATAAACGAATTGTTTAACGCCAAGATGCCAATAGCAATGATGGATAAAGCAACTCCCATGAGTAGGGCTCGAAAGCCGGGGACTCTCCTGGCAAAGAATCTGAACGATCTGAGTTCTTTTCTGAGAAAGAAGAAGATGCAAGGCATGGATCCAAGCCTGAAGGCGACATGGAGTGTTATTATTATCGTTACTCCAGAGAATGGGAGGCACTCTCTTCTTGCAAAATGCAGTTCTGAAATCTGTAATCTAGATGATTCTTGTTGAAGGGGACGATGCAGCCTAGCGGTTATGAACTTTTTGTTCGATTCAAAGGATTTCCACTTGAGTAAAGCTATGGTGGGAAATAAACTACCAATTAGGCAATGCGCGTCTCTATTTCTTGAATTCTCTGGTCTAGGCAACCCGAAAGAGTTGTTTAACAAAGACAAGTCTGAATTTGAAACGCAATCCAGCAGAGAAAATAAACTTAAGTAACCACCAGTTGAAACTGAGCGAGGATGCCTCTCCTAATGGAAGTTACGGGCTCAAACAATACCTAATGGTAGGCAGCTTTGCTACCCGAGCATCTCTTTCTTATTAAGAACGACATAAATGTTGATTTTCTACTCTCGGGAGTAGTTAAGGGGGACTATGCCCAGTAAAATAGGGACTACGGTAGGCATGAAATGAAACTTCTTATCTTAGGTACGGAATTCCTCCACATTAAGAAACCAACCTACCCTTGACAAGTCAATAATCAATCACTAGATTTAGGATCACAAGCCGATGCGATGCTTCACGTCGAAATGGGTTAGTCTGCATCTGAGAGACCCCGCCTAGCTCTAAAATGGTTTCAACCTTTCCTCGACCTCATGGAATGAACTAACTCATATGCAGTGAGCATATTATCATAGACATCCCTCACGATAGCGAACTTGAAGAAGAAGCTGTTTCGACATCTACTTTATCCCAAGTGCAATAATGCTCCAAGTACGGGTTTTCAAATTCATTCCTCACTGACCGCGTGTCATCTTCAGTTCACGATTGAGGCTCAGATGGAGACTGCTGAGATACAGGATCTGGCTAAGGTTGACATCCAGGCTCTGGACAAGCGATAAGAGATACTTTCTGAAGGATCCAGCTAAGAAAATGAAATGGGTTAGTGGGAACAAGCAGCTAAAGCGCAAAGGTAAGGATGAGCTCGAAAAGTGCAAACTTGAATGATAGCTAGTGGTGGATTGAGACTTTTGAGCTTCTCCATCGATCACTTTTGCGGAAGCTGAGTCCTTTCTTTTCCAGCAACTTCAAATCAGAAAGCCCCGACTCCCATAAAGAATGCTTGCAGATCTTTCTTTTTATTACGATGATGATATGGACCTCATTACTGTCTCATTTTCTTATATTTATATAAGTTCTTTTTTTTGGATTCGACATAACAAGAACAGAATCACGCTCTGTAGGATTTGAACCTACGACATTGGGTTTTGGAGACACACGTTCTACCGAACTGAACTAAGAGCGCTTTCCGGGAGATAAAGCAATAAAGAAAAGGATGATTTTTGTACCGCATGCATATAGAAAAATGAAACTCTGAATTTTGTCCAATTTGAATCGATTTCAATTGATCCCTCGTTACTGCCCATAGGAGAAGTAATAGGTAGGGATGACAGGATTTGAACCCCTACCTTGTTTTCCACATCATAATTTATTCCTCCATCTATATACAACTTTCTTGTCATTTCTTCTTTTTGGTTTCATATAATAAATGATATACATCTGAAACCCAACCTAACGTATAAAGAATGAATATTTATCGGTAATGCTCGGGAAGAAAGAAGGGGTCATCTTTTTGATTTTTATTCCACCCTCATGTACCCTTCTTTGCAATTTTTCTAAAGCCTGATCAACCTCATATCACCTAGAACAAGTCATGGACTTCTTCAATGAAAGAAAGTCTCATGGAAACGTTTTCAACGAAATAAGAACCATACAAAATAGATATCTTGATCTTTTTATTTAGGAAAACGGATTTTTTCGCAGTTTTTTCTTTTATCCTAAAGATATGCAGAACGAGTGTATTATGAAATGTTCGTTGTCTAGCTTTGCATACATCGCTACTTAATCGTTTAGTGGTTATCGATGAAATTACTTCACCATAGAGAAAATATTATGGAAGTTTATATATATATATATATATATATTATTGGTTGCTTTTGTTTATGTCCAATTGGAAAAGTTGATCTTCTAAATTCATATGTTTAGCCTAAAGTACATAACTTGTGTTCCTCCCTAGTTCTTGCAAAGCCACCTAATCAAGCCTCACCTCATTTGTAGTTATAACATGTTCAGCTGAAAGCAAACTCAAAATAAAATGGGTTTACTATTAGTAACACATATACTTTTTTACCTTAGCTCTTTCTTTATTGTTCATTGAGCAGTTCAAATGCTTTGATTGCTTATCAGATAAGAGGTAAAAATATTCTTCATTCGTTTATTTTGTTAATTCAAAATTGCATTCAAATCCATTCTTTCTCATAACTTGAGAATATGTACAGCGCAGAACAGAAAAGAAGGCAGATTTGATGAGTTGTAGGGGCGGACCCACTTCCACTGATTTCTCGCGGGAAGGTTCTATAAGGGAAGAAGAATCAGAGCTGTGACCTGGTAACCTTGATTTCTTTCGGAACGTCATTACAAGAGTAACAAAGAAAGAATAACGTAGATAGGAAGGAGCGAGCCGAGCCCCAAGGATAATGAATTGGTATGCCGGGTGCTTACTTGAGCAAGAAGCCAAGTCATCGATAATCAAAGAAAGGTGTGAGTGAACGAGCCCAACTTTCCGATTCAAATATGACTCCTTTCCACTTTGAACAAATAGAGAAATCTCCGCTAGGCTAGCAGTGGGTAACCAACGTAGTGCCCCATTCGTTCCATGACATCCAATTAGTTCTCCTCGGATTCCAATCCAATCTCCCAATCAGTGAGAAATAGACGGTCGGATGAGATCTCGAACGTTGTCCCTACCTACTGAGGAATCAAAAGTGTATGTAGAAAAAGAGAGTGTTGGCAATGCATCGAGGAGAACTTACCTTGTGAGTCACTACTCCGGCACTGGGCAGGAATACTACTAGCGAGGCTTATAGGCGGCTAGTTCTTAAAGAAATTTGTCAGCTATAACCTAGCCTATTGAATCTAGTACGCCCGAAGCACGAAACTAGATAGGTAGCCCTACCTACGACTAGAAAAGTATCGTATTTTTTTCTTCCAGTAAATCTTCCACTCATTCCTTCCTTTATGGAATATCATTGGGAGTGTATTTTCCCTCTCAAAAAAGGCTTCGCCCTCACTTCACTGAACTTATTGGAAATGCCTAGGAAAGAGTTCATTCACTTGCCCAGCAGCCCTACTCCTCATAGTTGATCCGAATTTCTATCCCTGATTGACTCAATCAGGAAGAGGAAGACTTGATAAAAGATGAAAAGAAAGGATTGATTACCTTTTTAAGTCAAGAAAAGAAAGGAAAGGGCTATTTATGAGTTTATGTAGATGAAGTTTCAGATTCTTGGATGAGCGGAACATCTTTGAGACAAATCATCTCTACCCGGGTACATAGCTTCATCCAAACCATGGATCCACGAATTGTTGACTCGCTCTAGAAAAGAGCTTCATAGTTGGGAGCTTTGAACCGATGATCGATATGGTTTCCTAGGATGAGAACTATGGTTTACTACTTGACAATAAGAAAGTTGTTTTATCTTTTTTTTCACTTTTTGAGGTGTTTTGCCTAGTCTGAATTTCCCCTTCTTCTATTTAATCAAGATGGATAGCAAAAAAGCATGAATAGGCCTACTGGGATGGAAGGAGAGAAGGACTGAACGAGAAAAGGAAATACCTCTTTGTTTACCTTGGAATGAATTGCTCAACTACTTAGTTAACGAATAGAAACGTTCATCTATGATCTTTCTTAAAAAAGATAGGACTGTACGGCAGTTCTCGTTAGTAGATTCGCAGAACAGAAGAAGAAGTTCACTCTGACTTGCGCACTACAAAAAGGCAGCCAACGACTTCGGACGTACTCCGTCTTTCGAGCCTCTATTTAGCTTCAAAAGATAAGGTGCTAGTGCAACGAACGCTGCTTTGGTGCGTCCCACCCCAACTAACTAGTGCTTGACTTGACTTTCCCCCGCGCCCTATCCAATGAATAAGGAGAAGGCCGGCCTATCAATGACCGAGCCAGTCTGATCTCCTTTATACTTACCTCAAACAACGAGCGAAGTCGAGATGTTGATGAGAAAGGGGCTTTTCTCAAGGCCAAAGAGTGCTCTTTGAAGGCTACTATGCATCCTTACGAATACAAGAGTGGTTTTTTTTTGTTTTGGGTATAGCAGGACTTGAACCTGCGACCATTAGGTTAAAAGCCCAATGCTCTACCAACTGAGCTATACACCCGATTTTACAAGAAGGCTTGGTGCAGAAAAGAAAAGAGGGCGGCCTGGCCCCTTTTCTTCTTATCATATCACAAGGGCGCGGCTCTGTATGGTATAGTACTGTGGAGCAAGTTTGGGAGTCCTTTCCACTCATTGAGGATTCTATCTAAAAAAGAAGGTCAACGGGGGAGACTACAATAGCTCGAACTCAGACTATCTACGAAAAAGGTAAAGCCGTATTTCCTAGGGTTCGACCGAAAGAAGCTGTGTTCTATGGTTTGACGTTGTGGAGGTCCAGCACTCTTCTAAACAAAGAAAGAGGGGATTCACGCTACCTCCTACTCCTACAGAAGATCAATTGGCGCAAACTTCCGATCGATTCCTTATTCATTGTTGCTGACCCTTACATCATCATAAAGAGAATCAAGATATCCCAAGAACCCAGCTAGGGATGAATGACTAGCGCTCAAGAACAAGCAAGGGATGAGCGCACGGGAGCGGCGTTGCTTGTTGCTTTATTATCACATTAGAGAAGCGGAACCTCCAAGCTCAGACATCTTGAACTCAGAAACTACCCTTCTATCCCACCCTGCTCCTCCGGCATCGGAAGCAGAACTACCTGACTGAAGGAGATAGACAGGAAGGGAAGACGGTCATACAAAGGCCGAATAAAGCTCTCTTGAAGCTGCATCTGAATAGACCTAGAGTCACTCAGTACATACGAACCCTTGAATAAATAAGAATTGAGAAGTATGAAATGTGGGCATCATAACAAAAAAATAAAAAGACCGAACCAGTAAGACTAATGTCTACTTATTTATACCTTTGAGAGGTCCACTTAGACTATTATGATTTTCTCTTTAGCTATGTAGGTTATATAAGATTCAATTCAATCTAACAAGCGGACTGGACTACCTTCGGCTACTACAATATATTTAGAAACCTAAGAAGCTGAGCCTACTTTACGCACTTAAGGCAGCAGCAGATGATGAAGAAATGGGCGGTAGATGATAATGAGAAAGGGCGCCCCTTGGCATTTCCTGTGGAGGAGTCTGATGGATCCAATCACGACGAATGATGTCAACTCCCTCTTTTGCGCCTAACTTGACTCTGATTCTCCCACTATGAGAGCTGATCCAGGGGCTAGTTCGTCTACAGAATGGAATTTACGAAAGCCCCCCGTCTTTCCGACTCAATGTATTGCCCTTTGGGACCAGGATCTGACGAGGAAGTGAGAGAGGGGACACCAAACATAGGTGCGTACCATTGCCCCAATCCAATGGACTATGTCATACAGGGAGGAACCCTTGGAGGTTGAGACAGAAAGAAAGCAGGTTTTGCTTCTGCTTCCTTCGAGCTACCAAACTCTTTCGTCAGGTGTGGGTCAAGTTCCCTCATTATTGCTTGACTTCCCCTTTGGGGCACGAAAAGATGGACTAGGACTTAAGTAAGGGAGAGGACAACCCCTGTTTCTGGCTTACCTTCAACGAGTGAGTGCTATTCCCATTCCTTACTTTGATCCGACCCTGTTCCCTGACCAGTTTGCTTGCTCACTAGAAGAGTCAAGCGAGAGCAGCTAGTTTAGAAGGAAAAGGACACCTGGGGCTATTCGACCTCACTTTTCGGAGACTGAACTACCGCTCGCTTACTTGCTGATCAAGGAGGTCATTTCCACTTACTCTAAGCATAGAAGGAAGAAGATTGAAAAACTAACAAACAAATTGTCTTCAGCCCTACTTACTTATAGGCTGACTTGGCCCAGGAAACAAGGTTCTATTAGGCTTGCAGGGCTTAAAAAAGAATGAGCTAGATCGCAGGTATTTGGATACGAGGTAGTAGCAGGGTCTAGTCGAAGCGGTGCGCAAAGTGTACAAAGGCGAGTCTCACGGGCAGCGGCACGTGAGGGGTCTCCCGAACTTCATGGAAGACGCAGTTAGGGAGTTGGAAGATGCACTTTGGACTCCTGCACCAGTAAGAATGGAACTGGAATAAAAAGTCGGGGTAGCTAGTCACTCCGTTACTGAGGAAAGATAGGATGACATTTCCATAAGTAGACTCTCCTTCTTACTGAATCCTTATCCTGCCCTCTCTACTCGGGAACAATTCATTCTTAACTCGTACATAAGTTCCGGGCGTCGACAAGAGAGTTAGCAATCTACAGCTGGTTCGGTGGACTGGTGGTGACACGGGCGGGCCCTCTACTTTATTTGTCGAATCCAATCAATCATGGGCGGCCCTCTTCGTTCACAGTCATTCTTTCCTTTCGAATCCAATTGTTCCAATCTGACCAAATAACAATTCATTGAAATCATTCGGGTCACTACTTTTTTAAGCACTTGACCAAGCCTATTTCTATAGAAAAGGACAGGAATCTATTGACTTTGAGTCTGTCTCCTACTACGAAATGGGAACTGAACACAGGATGGCAATTGTGAGAAAAAAAATCCCCTCGTACTACATCATTATTTATTCGATTTTCCCTGGTAAGTGCTCCAGATGCAGTTGCTTTAGTTGATGTAGTGAGTGGAACCTAATTATCTGTTTCCTTTCATACCAGAGTTGCCTTTTGTAGATGAGAAAGCCAACAATTTTGCAAGGAGTTGATAATTGCACTTGAAGTAGTAAGTTTAAAGACAGTTGAAACTTAATGGCACCGTTTAACCAAGCCCTCTTGTAGCTTCGGAAACTCCGTGTTTAGATCGGTGAGGCAAGAGACGAATTCATCGTCAGTTACCTCGACGATATCCAAAATACCCTCAAGACCATGAAGACAGATAATGAGAGTCAGGTTCAAACAATTCAAGGATTGTAAATACCATAACATCAAAGTAGAATGCACCAAATTTTTCCTATTACCGGTTCCAGGAAGAGCACACCAAATGAAAGAAACTATTACTCAAAAAGCGAATCACATCTCGATCCACAAACTGCCAAAAGCCTTTGTTATTCCATTCCCAGTGGAACGTCAACCTGTTTAACAACAATTTTCTAAGAAACTTGCTGAATTCTAAATGAAACAACCATATTTTCAAGTGACAGGCAATATCCATTTCAACCAATTATTAAAGATAAAAGGGCTAACTGCACAGCTAATTGAATTCCTTTTCGAGGTTGAGTTCATCTTGAAACCGCATTTGCTTCCTAATTAAACTAAGAAAAAATAAGAATATTAAAAGAAAGACTCCATAGAACATGAATGAATTCAGGTACATCACATCAGGCTGATATGTGCCGGTATCATACATGTTTCAAGATTCTGGCTAACCCTTCTTGTTGCCACATATCCAGTTTCTTCTAAGGTTTCTGGAATTGCTCAAGTTCCTGCTCAACGCTTCTTGTCTAGCTCCAGTCTAGCACTTGTACCAGTCGCCTACCAGATCACGGCTTTGCTCCAATTCTACTCTCCAATTATGCAATCCTGTCAAAAATTGGGGCTTTTCTTCACTTGAGCACTTCCCCTCGCAGTGGATTCCACTAGGTTCTTAACCTCTTCCCAATTCTTAAACTGAAACCTGCGATGTCTAATCCAACTCGGCACCTAACCAGCTTGTCAGCATCATAAGTTTTCCTCAACATTCCCCCTAGAAATACAAAAATAATGTAAATCTCCTTTCATTTATTTATTAGGGATGAGACGTTCTTTTTCTTTTTCATGCTCTGGAGTAAAAGGATTCGAACCTTTGCATGCCGGTACCAAAAACCGATGCCTTACCACTTGGCTATACTCCAAACGGGGGGAAGGCTCGATGAAAACGAGCTGGGATATAGATTTTTCAGAAGGAAGAGTTAGTTACCCTCGGTCTTCCTTCTTTCCCGGGAATCAAGGAAGTAGTAGCGGGACAGTCCTTTATTTCCCCCTTTAGACCAACTACAACAAGCTCGCTCCTTAGGTTAGCTCTCTGCTCTACCTATTTGTTTGCAATGCCTTGCTTATCAAAATAGGCCTTTCTGTAACCTGACCTTACGCTGAAAAACTGCACTTGTTGGCTCTACGTCCACTGAAACTTATGAAAAAGAAATGTTATTCTATCGATATCTTCAAGAGTTCCCTAACCCCCTGACTGAGAGTGCTATGATGGGCTATTGAAGTTCGTCCCTGCGGCACGGTGGGGCAGTGCAATTCCTTTCATTAATGAAGTTCCGCCCTGACACTCCCATTATTGGCTTCCTTCCCTGGGGACCGCTCGGGCGAAGGCAGAGCATGGAATGATCGTAGGGGCATCCTTCCTAGGTGGAAAAGACGTGTGTGACTAAAACCAGGAGGAGAAATCCATTTTCAAATGGCGACAGAAAGAAAGGAATCACGAAATAGAAGAAAAAGTGCACTGTGCTGGCAAATGTGGAGAATAGCCATCCATCTTTCATCAATGAAATTGTTCCGTATGGGTAGCAAATACACATATCAGAAGAGCCAACCTGAAAGCACTTGCTTCAAAGAAGCAGCGGTTACCAAGAAATTCCTGTTTCAAGTCAGTATATCTTGATAGAACCAATTCCAATCCAGGTAGTGTGAACAGAGGATGTGGAAGTTCTGTTTCCTTGCCTTGTCAAGCATTTCGTCTGACACTCTATCTATACTATAGCTAGATCAATTCCTATTATTTCTTCCAGGCGACTTTACTCCAAAGAATTTTTCCTTCTTATCTTGACTCGATCTAACGAAATTGGATTGATTGGCACACCGCACATCTAGCATTCGCTTCTCCTATCTATCTCTTCCAACTAAGCTGATCATTGGAAAATATGAAATCCTGCAAGCAATCATTCCAGAGCCAACTACGAAGATACCTGGTCTTCCACTCTGTTCACTGGAGGAAAGAGAAGAAAGTAAACAATTCTTCAAAGGAATTGGCTCTACCAGAACAGAGGAATTGGCTCGCTCCTTCGCTCGCTGGGTAAGCATAGAATGCACACCAGTCTGGTATCAAAGTGTATCTACTTGAAAAGGAGACTACTTGAACAGATGAAATGGAAGGAAGAAATGAAAGTTCGATCTACCAACGTAGAGTCCGCCCCTCCCAGGAAGAAGAAATTTGCTACTTTGGCTCATCAGTTGGTAAGTCTGTCTATGAAGTTCAGTGCCCAGAAAAGAGAAAAAAAGACCAAAACAAGCTTTTTCAAGCTCTACAAGTCCTATATATATAGTGTTCCACTAGATAGCCGTGTTAAACTAGTCCAGTCTTGCCGAGTGGCCTTATCTTCTGGTTACCTGGTCCGGTACTTCTACTTCGAGAGTGAGTTACTAAACAGGATCAACTTTATGATCCATTTTGAGAAATTGCAATCACAGAATCAGAACCAGTGGGTCTAGAGTCCATCCTCACATAGTTGAAATGCTGCTTCTCCCTTCTCCTTTCCAAAAGAAAGTGGATCTCATAGCCTCTGACAATTTGAAAAGTAGGTCTCAGTCTCATTTTCAGATGCAATTTTCCACCGGAAAGAGAATCCCATATTCTTTAAGCCAAGCCGCCAATCCTAGGGTCAATGCGGAACAGGAAACCATTGCTATTTGAGCAGTTAGAGAATCGAAATTCCACTCATTTAGAAATCGATCGGCAAATGCCAGAGGAAGGATAAGGGGAGCCTACACCAACGTAGTATTAGCCCTAGAACACATGGAGCTTGGAGCACTGATAATAAGTCTGTCTGATTTTCAAGGAGTTTATGAACAATCACCACATCCATATTGAGGAGAAAGCTCACTCAGGCTACTGAACTTGTAAATACAGTTGCGCTCATGATAGGGCTTACGTTTATGGCGTGAGGAGAAGTTAGAAGCATACCTGGATATATACTCATAGTGGCTTCCATACCTATCTCCGGTAGAACTAACAAAATAGAAACCTATGACTAGTAGACTCATACGAAAACTTGAAAGATCTATTTCATTAGAAGAGAAAGTTCACTAATCTATGGCCTAGAAAGCCAAAAGAAATGATCAGTCCAATGACAGAAGGACAGAAGCGCGTACCCTTTGTCCTCAATGTGCGTCCACAGCTTACTCGAGTGCTTGAGATATTCATTTGGTTTAAGGCACCTTCATCGTAGGAAGAAAGAAACCCGGATCCCCGGGCGGATCATTCCCTCTAACAAGCTAAACAAGTGTCCAGGAGCGAGAGAGGAAAATCCAAAGTGCAAATAACATAATATGAAAAAAGAAAAAAGTTCTATTGAGTTGTTGAAAAAAAGGCACTTTAGAAGCGAAAGTAGGCTATTCTCGTAAAGGAATATCGTAACGGGCGACTAGGTAATATAGAAGGCCGACCCACCCGAATCTCTTGGTGGCCTTTCCCTCGGCTTCCATCACAGAAGATGTCAGCAATAGCAATCCTTCAGTCAATAGAATCAGTAACTATACTACTTAAATAGTGAAATACCAACCAACACATAAAGCAATAACCAGATAGATAGAATGATAACAGGTAATACGAAGATATCAACATAGCCAGAGTCACGAGGCTCGATAATGAGCAATGGGTTAGGATCTGAGGAAGCTTAGTTTGGATGATGGAATATTCGCTGTCCTGATTGTT